>NC_133658.1:113517181-113754681 GCF_037893015.1 Macrotis lagotis | reverse complement strand
TTACTTATCAGTCTTTTATTAAAACTTTTGGTAATTGTGCAAAATTATTTCCCCACTGGGTTAGCTTTCAATATAGAGTGCAATTATATTTCTGACACAAAAATAATTACAGTTTAAAAAAAACCTAAAAGAAAAAAGTATTTATTTTTTAAAGCAAAATCTATCCATTTACTTCCATGAAGAGGTATTGCAATGAAAAATTAAGCAATTACTGAGCCAAGGCTCCAGTTTCTATCATTTGCCTCTGAGTACTGGAAAGCTGGATGGAAACCTAGCCTGAAGAAATTTAAAGGAATTATGGCTGATGAGTGTTAAAGATTTTTTAGCTCCTCCATTCTTATACAGGAAATGCTCTTGTGTATTGTGCTTCTCTGCCCATCATCATTAATGTGGCCAAGATGGTGAATTTGATCATCCTTATCCAGGATAGCAATAAATACTTGAGGTGTTTGGTGAGAATGAGCTGTTTTGCTTTTTGAGTGATTTCCACATGTGAGGATGAGATTAGGAGCCAGAATATATTTAGGTCCCCCATTAGGAAAAGGTACTAGAATCTATTCATAAGATCATAGATTTAGAGCTGAAAGGAATTTTAGAGACCATTGATTTCAACTCCCTCCTTTTACTGATGAGGAAACTGAGGCCTAAAAAAAGTAAAGTGATTTGCTCATGTTGACACAGCATTCCATATATTATGGCACATAGTTTACCACACTTAAGTCATAAGATTGAGAGCAGGGAGGGATTTACTGCACATTTGGTCCAAACGTCATTTTTTAAAACGACTAAGAAACTGAAAGACAAGAAAAGTGACTTGCTCGTGAATATGAGGCAGAATTTGAATCCAGGTCCTTCTGACTTGAAATTTAAACACTATTTCCACTGTATTATGATTCTCTTAACTTATTCCAAAATGTTCAGTATTTGTCATCTCCAGATTTTTAGGTGTTTGTATCATTCAAATTGGTGCTAAATTTTAGCAGGGAAATTTAACAAAACTTTTACAACAGTTATTAAGTACTGATGGTGGGAAAAGGACTCCCTCCAGGCATTGGAGAAGCAAAGTTCAGTTAAAGTCCTCTTGGAGACCACAGTATAGAATGAAGATATATTCAGATATATTCTCTCTCTCTCTCTCTCTCTCTCTCTCTCTCTCTCTCTCTCTCCCCTCTCTCTGTCTCTGTCTCGCTCTCCCTCTCCCTCTCTCTCCCCCTCTCCCCCTCCCTCCTTTCCCCCCTCTCTCCCCCTCCCCCCATACTCACTCCTTCCCTCCCTCCCCTCCACACACATTGCTACAGTTCAAAATAACATAATAAATACATTAGAAGTGCAAGACAAGTGGTGAATGAAGTCTGAGGGAGAAAAGTTCATTTTTGACTGAGTGGAATGGGATTAGAGAGGGCTTCATATTTGAGATGGGCCTTAAAGAATGGAAATGAATTCAATAAGCAGAAAGAAAATCCTAAATCTAAGGAGCTGTGCAAGCAAAGTTATAGAGACAGAAGATGAACTTTCTATCTGGATGATGAGTTTGTCTGGAGTCTAGAAAATGAAAAGATGTTTTAAGTATGCTGGAAAGATAGGGGAGCACTGAGTCATTTGGCTACTTAAATACTTTTTTATTGTTGTTCAATCATTTTTCAGTCATGGCCAGTTTTTTGCATCCTTATTTGGAGTTTTCTTGGCAAAGATACTGGAGTAGTTGCCAGTTCCTTCTCCAGCTCATTTTATAGATAAGGAAATTAAGACAAATAAGGTTAAGTGACTTACTTGGAGTCACATAGTTTATAAGTGTGGGAGGCAGGATTTGAACTCAGGATGATGAGTCTCCCATTGTAGCTCCTACTTCCTCTGTGCTCTAGCTGCCCTAAAGTGTCACATTGGCCTGGTGTCAGGAAGACTCATTCTGGGCAAGTCACTTAACTCTCGGTTTCCTCATCTGAAAAATGAACAACTTCGCTAAGAAAATCCCCAAAGAGTCAGGCATGATAGAAGTAACTGAAAAACAACATTTAAAATTTGCAAAGTGCATTAGATTATTTCCTGCTGCCTGAGTCTGACACTTCAAGAATTTCTATTCCATTTTTTAATATTAAAAAACTGAACCTAAGAGAAAGGAAGTGATTTGCCCATGTTCATACAATTATATTAGCAAGAACGGAGGTAGGGTTCATACCGAAGACTCCCCTTCCAGCACTCTTTCTACCACAATTTGCTGAATTTAATCAAGTTAGCCTGCTTGCTAGTCCCTCTCTGAACCAGTACCTTGCTTCTAATTAGTGGACTTCTACTTGTTCCATGTAACCAAATGCCCACCTCCATCCTCTAGTTGGATTGATTCAGTCTCTATTGAATTCATCCATCCTTAATCCTTATATTGACATATATTTTGTTAGGTACCTACTCTGGATAAAAGAGGCCATCCATCCACTCATTAGATTTCCCAGGGATTTAAATTCTACTTTAGTCTCAAATGCTAATGTTTTCTCTCTGAAATTAGATTATCTTTCATTTACCTATCTAATTATAACATCTGTCTATCATGTACATATATGTGTATATATATATATATATATATCGCCTTTCATTAGAATGTGAGCCCTTTGAGGACAAGGAACCACATTTTTATGTCTGCCTTTATTGTCTCTCCAGAGCTTGGCAAAGTATCTGACACACTTAATAAATGTGTCTCAATAAATGCTATTGACTGGTTGACAGTCCTCTATTATTTGCTGACAGATCACAATGATGTTTAACATCCAACTTCTTACATGCTGCCAAACTCTTTTGATGTCATTCATCCACTTGGGATAACCACACTTTCCTGGTGCTTTTCACTCTTGCTTTCTTTTAAACCAGTCAAGCCAGACTTCTTTGCGGGGGGGGGGGGGGGGGGGGGCAGGTGGCGGTTAGAATTTCCCCATGTCATCTCTTCCATTCCTATGATTCTGAATCCTAAGTATGAAAAGCATGATGTTCCCCAAAAGTATTATATCTCTGGTGCAATTCATTTGTGATTTCTCACCAGACCCATTAGACACTTTGAGAACAAATTTTTTTTTTCCTCCCAAAAGAGCCATCCAGTAACAGGAAGATTTTGCATTTCCAAAGCACCTCTACTTGAGTCCTAAAGTTCTTTTGTAGTTGTCAAAAGCCCTAGATTTGTATTTGTTAAGCAGAGGTTAGGTCCTAGCATTGCCACTTAAAACCCCCAAGTTTTTTTAGTTGGGGCAGAATCCTAAGGAGCACAGTTCATAGTTACCTCCTTCATGACTTCTCCAAACCTACTGCAGTCTCCAAGCTTTGGCAGTGTCACCTTGAATCCTGGGCACTTCTCAGGTTCATCTGGATCACATTAGTATCCATCTACTCCAATGGCATTGTCACAAACAACAGCTGCTTGGCCCTTCAGGCCATTCTAGGATTCTGTAAGTCTTCCAATGCCCCCTATGGGGAATTTGCTCCCTTTGCCTTTCAAGATTAGCTTCAGCTGGGTACTACAAAGGCTGCAGGGGTCTCTCTCAGCTATGAATCTTCATCTAAGGAGCTAACCACCAACACAGTACCAGGCAATCCCTGACAATCTCAATATAATATACCCAATCAAAAAAATTGGAAAGGGACCCTTAAGCATAATGGAATACTATCCCACTCTAATGGTAACTGGAGAATATTTGTGTTTCCTTGAAATGGAAGGTCACAGGGACATAGAGTTTTTAAACTATAAGTGACCTTAGATATCTCTTAACCTAGCATTTCTACTTTTTTATGTGGTCATGGATCCCATGGGCAGCAATCAAGGAAAGCTTATGGACCCCTTCTCAGAATAATGTTTTTTAAATGAATAGAATAAAATATGTAAGATTACAAAGGAAACAATTATGTTGTTATAAAATGTAGTCATAAAATATTATTATATCAAAACACTTCATTTGTTATTTAATCTCTGCAACAACTCTGAGAGAGACAATATAAAAGCTTTCTTAATGAAAAATTGCATTTATATAAACCTTTAGAGTTTATAAGGTGTAACCAGAGAGGTAGCTACTGCAAGGATCACTATTTCTTTTACAAATAAGGAAACTGAGGCTTAGGAATATTATGTAATGACTTTCCCATCACAAGCTTGCCAAGTGACACAGATGGTCAGAAACTTGTCATCAACATAAATCTCCTGCCTCCTGGTCCAGTGTTCTTTTCTCTAAACTGGAGAACCTGTTTTGTATTATAGACATTTTAACAGTCTCTTGTAGCCTTTGGATACCCTTCCCAGAAGAATGTGCTTAAACACATAAAATATAATACATAGGTTATGAAGGAAATGAATTACATTAACATGGAGATGTATTTTTTCCCATCCCAGTTTCCAGACCCCCAGATCTATCTCCAGATAACATGGAGACCCATGGATCTCTATTCTTGTTTTTAAGATGGGGAAGATGAGAACAGAAGGGGACTTGTCCAGGAGTATATGACTGGCAGCAAAATCAGAATTGGAATCAATGTGTCTCTTACTTCAAATCCAGTGTTCTTTCTATTATATTCCTGGAACCCAGAAGTTCCTAGGTACACAAACTGAGAGTTTGCCCTAGAGTAGCCCTGGGGGATCACTTGGCTCTAGGATCTGTAAGATAAAATGAAGTAATGCTGGGAACAGTCATATTGCATTGAATTTTCCTAAGACCCAATATTAACTTGGAGAATGGACATATTCAGTTGGTTGGTCAATCAGCAAACCTTTAAGTACCTATTATGTGCCAAACACCATAATTAGTACTGGGGTATACAAAGAAAGGCAAAAGGCAGTCCCTCCTTCTTAAGAAGTTCACCCTCTAATGGGAAAGATGACATATAATAATAGATTCTGGATACACTGCTTTCAATGTTGGTACTGTTCTTTAGTCCAAATTCACTCTTCAAATACTGGTCTCTCTTGTCTAGTCAATGTGGCTGGTATTCAGAGGGCATTTCTCATGCAGGGGGCTTGGACCATGCTCTGTTAGACAACGCTGAATCTGTAGCTTTACCAATTAATGGCAGTATATCTGACCCAAAGGGATTAAGTACTAAGTAGCATTTGCAGTTATTCCTTGTGATCCTTAGAAAACCAATCTTGTGCATATGTCATGCCTTCTGAAGAGATGAGGTTGCCTAAAATGTGATGTGGAAATAACTGGACCATATGTGAGAATCCTTAATCTTGGGGTATATAAGGAAGTGTTAGGTAAAAGTTAGGAGAACTTTGAAAATTCTTTGTCCACAAGCCAACAGTTTACATAAAGGAAATCCCCCTTTGTGCTTTGGGGTCAGGAATTAGAATTAGTTTCTATCTCAAACCTAGCCAGAATCCTCAGATCCCCACTCAATTAAATCAAACCCTGTATGTTATCAGTTTTTCTAATAATATAGTCTTACCCTTGGACCCTTGTGACTTGGTCTGGCTTTTTACCTATTGGCAGTTATCAAGACTTCTTAAGGATGCAAGTCACCTGTCCAAACTTTCTCCTGTTATGATAGGCATCACCTATTACTTATCCTACATTAGCAGTTATGTTTAGTTCTGAATCCTAGTTATCTATGATTGGTTTTCTGACCTTTATCTAGAAGTAACAATCCCCAACATAGGCATCATTCTTTCCTTCTTGAATCTTTAGAAGCAGTCAAGTTTAAAAGAATGTCAAGTTTAGAAACAAAGCACTTAGGTTATGTGCTTAGACCACAAATATAAGCAAACGAGGAAAAAAATACAATTCCTGTCCTTAAGAAGCTACATTCTAAGAGGGGAAGATCAAATGCTAAAGGGAATTGAAAATGGGGAGAAATTCAAAGAGCAAGGAATGGAGCTCCAAGAGAAGTAAAGGAATGAACCTATAGCTGGCCAAGGTACTTCCTCAAAGTGGAAATTCTAAGTGGAGGTGGGAGGTGTCTTGGGCATGGAAGAATATTCTAGCATGAGAAGGCTACTGGGTTAGGGAAGAAAAGCCTGGAATATCTGGAACCAAGACTAAAGAGGAGTAGTCAATCATTTTTAAATCCTGTTAATCTGGGCACAAGATACCAAAAATAATGGGTTCTTCATTATATCTTCCAAGAGCTGCTCCAGAGTTGTCTCTGCCTCTTGTTGAGTTTAATAGGATTTTGGAATAGGAAGAAATCTTTAATTCAGTTTAGTAATAAACATCTACTAAACTACGAGGCAAAGCCAAAACCAATTCCTACATTGTTCTGGAGCAGTTATATTCTAAATCTAATCTAACTACTTCATTTTAACAGATGAAAACACTGAGGACTACAGAGGTACAGTGACTTGTCAAAAGTCACATAAAATGTAAGTGAAAGATCTTGGATATAACCTCAAGTCTTCCAGCTCAATTCCAACTGTAAACATGCATATACTTCTCTTTCATGAATGTGACTCCTATGTGACCACAAATGTTCATTTATGAGAGTTCCTCTAGTTTTTGTGGCTTGCTATGATTCCTTCAAATTCAAAATTAAGGTTTATGAAATGTCACAGATGACATTCATAAGCTCAAAAGTTTCCAATTTTGAATTCAGTGACGATATTGCTCATGTTGTAACAGAAAGATCTATCTGGTTTAAAAATGAGATGAAAAAAGATTAAACTTAAATGTAGTGTATGGTGGCATTAGCAGAATATCAACTCTGAGGGCAGAAATTGTCTGACTTTTTGCTTAATAAATCCTTATTGATTAATTAAAATACTTTGATTTTCCCCGTGCCTTGCACATAATATATGTCTAATCATAATAATATGTCTAGTAAATATTGTTGATTTGACTAGTTCCATGGAAAATTGCATCTTGTGGATGGTACCTTCTTAAATTTCAGTTTTTCTTTCAATCAATCATTAAACATTTATTCAGTCAGACTAAATAGAATGGAGAGTGCTAGTTCTGCTATATGCCCCCCTTCCCTTTTTTTAATCCCCTAAGCAAAAGTTTCTTTCAGAGTTGAACTGACATTTGGTGGAGAGAGGACTTTAATGTGGTTGACAGATGCATTCCTGGGAGAAAGGACTTTCTGAAGACAGAACAATTGGACATTCGTGGTTTTTACTTTCCTCTTAGATTTCAGAAATTGAAGCTCTGACCCTGTGACTGACCTATCCTAAACCAGAATAGTAAGTTAGCCCATCTTACTGTAAACTTTCAAGAAAAATACATGAACATTTGTTAACATTTGTTAGCACAAGGTTACCAGAGGTCTAAATCACATTCAGAGCTAGTCTCAATCAATAACAATAATCTTTCACCACATATATTCTCCTTGACCTCTCAAGGTGTTTAAAACTGTGGAGACAATTACCACTAAAGACAATCAACACTAAAGAGAGGCTGGGAGAATGGAACTTTGGAATACCAGCTTGGAAATCTAAGCTCTCCAGGGTTATTCCTAACCTTGCTATTGACTTGAGTTAAGAAATAAGAGGTCAGGTTCTAGACTTCTTTGTGCTTATTTGTCCATCTGTACAATGGGGAGGAAGGTGGCATTTGGCACCTAGGTTGTGGATCATGTACTAATTTGATATTCTGAATGGAAAGGCCAAAACATCAAGCAGAAGTGGCTTGAATTCTATTTTTGTTGAAAGCAGGAACAAGGGGCAGAGTTGGATTGATTGAAAACATCTCGGGAGGAGATGGCTCGGGAGGATAAGTGCTTTGAGAGAGAGGATTGGCATAGACCCAACATGGCAGGGATGTCAACTTGGCATTTCACAATCACTTGTCCACCAGAGTGCAGTGGTGAATCTCACTTTGAAATAAGGGGTATCTGACATATCTAGACTTTGAGGGTAGGAGGTGAATCTGGAGAGATTTAGAGAACAATTTTCCTACTGTTTGGGTTTCCATATCATATATGAAACACTGTACAAATAATGTTGACATTGGGGCTGTTAATAAAGGTTTCTAGCTATGTGAGAATCAGTATAAGGAAGATGGTGAGCTACAAACAGCAGGGGAAAAGGCTTCTTTTTTCCTCTCCATTTCCAGTTTTCAGATAAGCAGGTTAAACACCTGTGAGAAGTGGGTGCTTCAGGGACACCCACGTTTGCAAACTGTTCATGGGTATCTTGGAGATAGTACTCTCTTACTTGTACAATGATTAGTTGCCTCTTCAATACTGGCAAAGCCAGAATGATGAGCTTCGGCTTCACCTGCAGGTGTTGTCATGGCAAGGGACCCTTGGAATACATTCAGGCAAGTCTGAAAGGCAAAAATGAAAAGGAGAATGAGGAAGGAATGGGGTAGGAGTTTAATTCAAGGAGGAGTTTGAATGACTCAATCAGTGCCCCTCACAAAAACCAATGCCTGGCCTTGATATCAGCCAAGAAAGTGATTTGAATATGACAGGGTTTAGCAAGAGAGGCCTATTCAAATGATTTTGTTCTTAGATCTGCTTGGGCTGTTAACCCAAATTATGAGTATCTGATTCAACAAATACTGAGTAAGAATGGACTCTAAGGCCTCAAAATTTGTTTCCAGCTATAAATCAATGCTTTTATAATCCTATGAAGTTACTACATAGTAATATGTATGTAGATATTAGAAATTTTAAATTAGACAATAGACACTGGACATTACAAAGTTTAAATTAGAGCAACCAGAGATCCTTGTTAACTAGTCAATTACTCAACTAGTTATTAGCAGAATCAACCCTAAAATTCAAGTTTCTTCTTGTCTAGTGACTTTTCCACTCTGCAAGATATCTACTCAAAGTCCATTACTCATGATCATGTCCACTCCATGTATTAGAAACTTCTGATGTGAGCCCCATTTCTTCTGCCTCACTTTGAGACTTTGCCTCTGGATTTTCATATATAATTTGATGCTTGCATTTCCTTCTTTACTCATCTATTTTCTTTCCTATTTTAATTTTTTCTATCTAGCTTCCTTGATTGTTTTATCTAAATCCAGGTAACTACTACCTAAGGGTTTCTTCAAGTGAACACCCATAACCCTGACATCTTTGATACATTTATTGACTGGCACTTCATTGTCCATTCAAAATTTGGGGATGTAACATGGAAATCAATTAAAATAAGAAATAATGCAACACAAATTTCCTTGTTTTCCCTAATTATCTAATTCAAGGTTCAAGGATTTTTGTCTGGAATTCTTTTCGTTTTTATTTCTTTAAAAAGTACAAGTCTTATTCCTTCAATAATCCACTTGAACTGCAGGATTTCAGTGACATTAGCTACTTTCGGTTTGGGTCTTAATCTCCACAAAAAGAATATATGTTCTTTTTTTTAGGTAAACTTGGGTGTTCTCAGACATTCCTGGCTTTGAAGGTTAGCTTTACCAGTATTAGCAGAGATCAAGCTTAATTTTAGGAGTGGAGAAGTCAGATGTAGCGATCCTCACAAAGACTGATTAGCTAGCAAGGAAAAGAAAGGTCCAGGTGGAAGAGAACGCCCTTAGGAAGGAGATAATGTTTTGGTCTTATGATGGAAGTGACCTGTTCAGGCCTCTGCAAGAAATTATTAGAAGAGTGAGACCCCAGTGAACCATACAGTTGTGTGAAAAGAACAACTTAAAGCCAAGCTATAAGCTGCCTCTTCTTTTTTGCCCTCTAGTAGACTCTTGAATTGTCAGACAATAAAGAGAAGAGTCCTTCTGGACTAATTCTATTAGGAAGTTGCTTTTAAATGTGAAAGACCCTGGGTAAATTTGGGTATGGAGAAGAATGTGCCCAAAATATTGTAGATATATCTTATTTCTACATATGTTCTGGGCCTCTATTGCCCCTTACTCAACTTCATTTCCTATATAGCTCAAGTGACTATTTCATTGTTGATTATTATTTTAGATCTCAATAATTCTAGGAATTAGCCAGGGTTTAAGCAGACTCCTGAAGCCCAATTAAGGAAAGTCACCTTCCATCCTTTCTCCAAGGGAAAGCAGAATAAAGTTGGAAGAGAAAGTCTTCCCACAACCAAAAACCTCTCAAAACCCCTGGAAGGAAACCACAGAAAATTTTGGAGGAAAACAAACAAACAAACAAATCAACACTTTAAAACAGAAACAAAGGAAGGATTCTGGGCAGGAAAGCCAAAAAGAGATATTCTGGTTTTGCCAATCCGTAGAGTGGTTATTTAGTTTCTTCAAGGACCGTTTTAAAAAAGCTTACAATATAGGCAAATGTGTACAAATTAAGCCATGACAATTCATAGAATTTAGATCTACAGGCGACCTCAGAAAATCATCTAGTCTAACCCTCTTCATTTCACTTATCCAAGGTCACAGAGAATCACACTGAATCAGGATTTTAGCCTGCTGTTGTTTTTGATGTTTGTTTTTAATGCTATCAACACTACTTGAAAGCATGAGATTGACTACAGAATTCCCCAAACTTTTCTCCAGCTACAATATCCACCTGGAGGAGGTTATGCCTAACAATCTTGGATGTTCTGATCAAATTTGGAAATGTTTGTATTCTATAACCCCCCTGTCAACATGCCAACACATTATGCATAGAGCAGAGGCCCAGACCTGATTTACTATCCACCGAACAGCTTCTTTATCCCACTCTATCTTATAGAAAGTCCCAGAAGTTCTTTGATGGGACAAGACGAATTAATGCCAAAGTTGAATGAGTTACAGCCGCTACCACCTAATTAAAATGATTTTGTGCCAGTTGCTTTTGTTGGGCAGGATCCACACGTAATATAATTTTAATCCTGTTTATATACACTCTTGGGACAGATTTGAGATCAGCGTTGCCATTTAAGTGAGGTTAATCAAGCATACCGTATGCAGCTTTTGTTTTTCCATTGTATGTGAAAGGTGACTACCCGCCGATGGGATGCCCGGCTGGCCGCTTATTCTGCTAACAAGAAAGTAGTGGTTTTCTGAGTGTCTGATCATTAACCTAGCCTCAGCCCCAGTGCCTCTCTCTGCCTAGTCCTTGGAATGGTGCAGCTGTTGCTAGCCACAGAGGAGAACTCTAGTTATGAACCTGGTCGCTTTGGCTGTGGATGCATGCCTCTACAAGAGGGGAGGGGATGAGGATAAAGGGGGGAAAAATAAATACACCGCCCCTACAAAACAAACACCATTTTTTTGTATGCCTGGCACTGTTTATGTATATAAAAAGGACATTATAGGGGAGTGAAAAAGACCCTCATAAAAATCCTTCTTGAAAACTATTGTTGCTGACAGCCATGACCTCTGTGAGTCTGCATGTTTACCCATAATTCATAATTAACAAAGACATTAGAACTGCCACTGGAGAATTCTGGGCTTTATTTCTTTCTAACTGGGCAGTACTAATGCTGGAAGTGCTCCCAAATCAGTGATTTAACATTTCAGGAAATCTTGGAGAGGCAGCAGAAGCCTCCTTATATAGTTCATACTCTGGGACTTTGGTTATACAGATATGGTGGAGATAATTATTCAGCTCTTGTTATTGCCATAGTTCCGCACCTGATCCCTAAGCCATTAGAGCACTCTGTAGGTTATTACAACTATCAAACATCAAGGTCTCTTTTCTAGTCTCTTGACTATGTGGTTATCATTTTACTTCTTTTAAATCCTCCATCTGCATAGAAAGTCTCTGTTCAAAAAAAGGCAGAGTTCTGCTCACACACTCCCCCCCACCCTCTATTTTTTATTACTCCCCAAATGGAACCCTTTTCTTACCAGCCCATTAGCATAAAAATATAAGCTTCATGTTTCTCCACTTGCATTGTTTTTATACTTTCCCTCTTGTTCGATTTCCTCCTTGAGACCCTGCGCACCTCCACTTTAATTTGGGCAGCAAATGAGAAAGTAGAAGGAGATTCTCACAAGCTCCGGGAAAAAAAGCGTGATAATATCATTTCAAATGATGGGAGTCGGCAATGCTCATGCTTAACCTTCCACTTAGTTGATGGGCTTCTTTGCTTTACATACATTCTTACCGATTTCTGCCGAGCCTTGGACTAGATAAAAAAAAAAAAAACTCAGCAAATCAGAGGAGAATAGAATGGCAGCTTGCAAAAGGAGCTTTGTGTGGGAATGTATTTAAAGATTCATTACTTTGTAACCTCTGCACTGGGGTGTGTGCCCTTTCTTAGAATTTAACGTGGAGAAGCCTGTTTGATGAAGTATATTTTCATTTTTGGTCACAATATAGCCCTGTAATCAGTTTGCTTCTAATACTTTCCTAGACAAACTGTAAGATGATCAAAACCAGACAGCTCTGAATATTCTGGGCACTGTGTCAGCTATCTGGGGGCAGGCAGTCACTTATCATGATATATAAAGATAATACTATAAATTAAGAGTCTGCAGCAGCCCTCTGCGGATTGCATCTTAAGTGAAAGCAAGTAGCTATTTCTGCATGTATTAGACAGCCTGACTCCCCTCAGAAAAAAAAAAAATCTGCTTTTTTTTGCATGATCTCAACCAAATACCTGTAAAAGGCATTCCATCCCTGCTGGCCTAATTGATGAAAGAGCTAATCCATCAGGGCTGAGGGGCAGTCACAAACAGTATGGTAGGAGCAAGAAACATATGGCTTTCTTACTTAATATTGCTGCATTGTTGTCCCATACCATATTACCCTAAATGGGAATTAGCTCTATGGCTAAATTAGGAGGATCAGAAATAAATGAAAATAAGAGCATTTTTGAAGCTATTTAATAAAACAAACTGGCTTAAAAAAAACCAAACAAAAAACCCTGAGCCTATAATCCAATGGTCTCCACTCTTTGTAGACAATGTTGCACTTAAAATAATTTAGAGTACAGATGGGTTCTTGGGCAGGTAGTGAGTCTACCATTTATTTATAAGCAAGATGAAATTTTCTGCTTTAACTGGTACTTGGCTTTCTCTGTCTGATTTGTGGGGATTTACAGAAACAATAACAAAAACGACAACAAGCTTATTTTAGAATCCTTTCCTGACAACTCAATGAGGTGTGTTAAATATTTTTTGAAAAAAAAATTGTTTTCAGTTTAATTTACCATCAGTGGTGAAGATTCCTGATTCTTAAGGCTTTTTGGTTTCTTGTGAGATGAGGGACACCAGTTTAAAGCCCAAGTATGCCAACTGGCACGAGTTCCTGTAAATTGGAAGTATTATAAAGGGAGGCTCCTGATCTGTAGCACTAGTTTCAATTTAAGTTACCTCAGGGTCAAGAATGGCAATGAAAGGGATTTAATCTGGGAACTCTGTTTCATTGTTGAATCATCAGAATATTTTTAAATTAAAAAAAAAGGCAGTAACCATACTGATCTTTGTTCTGTTCCCCTGCTTCCAAGAAACATTATGATTTTCTTTCTGTATACGGATTAGAGATTCATAGGTTTTATTTTTTTTTTTTTTGTGGGGATGAGAGGCTTCTGCACTTGGGGTTTCATCTGGCAGTGAACTCCTAGTATGAAAACTCCTTCCTCTAATGCAGCTGAGCCACTCTCACATGGTGGTGAGAGTTGCTTAGGAAAGCTGAGAAGTGTCATCACCCAGGAAAAGTCAGAGATTAGACTCCAATTCAAGCTTTTCTGATTCCAAAACTTGACCCTCTACCCATTGTCCCATGCTGCCTTTTAGAGTCACAGAATTTTAGAATTGGAAGGGACCTTAAAAATCATCAGGTTCAAAAACTAATTTGGCCATGGAACACATTTGGGCTTGAAATATATTGACAGAACTCATAAATGCCAATTCAGTGTCCTGGAGATATGGAATATGTTCAAAGGGGAGGACGTTGGGAAAATTTAGAAGACAAGGAGAGGGGAGTAAGCCTATCTTCATAATGAAAAAAAATCATGTAATAAATATTTTTATTATATAAATAATTCTAATTGTTCTAAATAAGTATAATAATTCTAATTATTCTAAATAATTATATTTCAAAGGGAAAAATAACACTAGCCTTAATATTTTTTGATGTCCTTATTTTTATTGCACAGAATTCTAGGGATATGCAGGTTTGGGAAATGATCTTGCCTAAATCTCTGTCTGCTTGGGTTAGCAAACTAAGGCACAAAGCCAGTGACTTTTGGGATAACTAGTTCAAAATATCTTAATCAAAAAGCATCAAGTTTTAATAATATTTTAATAACTTTATTTCCATGCAGCTATAAATCATATTAATTACAGGCATTTAATGACATTATTTTGAGAACAGGGCCCTGGGCTTCATAGGGGTGCCATCATGAGTTAGTGACATGTCTTCCAGACTCTCCAGTTGTGCCATGTTATTACTCCCTCCATTTACTCACCTACCAAAGGTAGGACACGAAGTGGTGATGATTTGCTGTTAACCAATTATACTCTCAGTGTTGACCAAGAGCACACATTTTCAAAATGGTTGACTAAGGATGGGTGAGTTTTTCTCTACATGGCTGCTTGTTGACCTCTAAAGGAATCCGATTTGTGACCTTTTTCTCATTAGCACCATCCTTTGATCAATGAAGTTAACCAGACTAGACACAATCATTATGAGCAAGTTATAAAACAAATCCGCCATGTTCTTCCTGAGGGATTAATTAGAAAGCTGCAGTCCCTTTGTGAAGGACCTAAAAAATCTGCTTCTTGTGTTTTACTTTACTGTACCTCATCTTAGTCCCATTTAAGGAGCCAAGGTTATTTGATGTGTGTACCACATCATTAGTGGAGTAGGAATAGTGAAAATTTTTCAAAAGCTTGAGTACTTCCAGCTTCAGTAGACATACAGGAAATACATCACACCAATAAATAGTAAGAAAGGAAATTGAGAAACATTTTTTCTTGTCTCATGGAGGAAAAATAGGAAATGAAAGACAATCCAACTACCTTGCATTCCCTGGTTAATTAAAGTCAGACAGACTAAATGAAAAAGTCAAAAGGTTCTAGTATAGACTTCTGTTTGAATGAGTACAGTACCAGTATTGAATGTAAGTAAATGTTCTGAAGAAGCCAAAACTCTTTAACTAGAATGTAGCATTATGAGATGTGGAGCTTGGAAAGTGGGAATTGAGGCAAGGGATGTATTAATGTGTGTATATACATATCTGTAAGCATATTTATATATGCACATATATGTACATATAATTATATGCATAGACATATAAATATAGACAAACAAGCTTATCCATATTCATAAATGTATGTGTATATGTAAACAAGTTCATCTATCTCTCTGATTTAGTTATTCACATACCTCACCAAAGTTTTAGGGCCATGCCTCTTTGTATCATGGAGATTATGACTGGATTTTCAGGATTGGACCTGTAGACAAAAAAACCCTGTCTGCTCCTACTAAGATGGAAGCACTTCAAATACAGGAATATTATTGGATTGTACACTATTTAATGAGGTCCAGTCTTGGTAAGTTCATAGAAATTCATTATTATGGAATGATGTCACAGCAACTCTTAATGATTATTTGTGAAGTTGTAGATGAGATACAATCTGCAATGGTGGAGATACATAAGATTTGATATATATATATATGTATGTAGACACATATGTATATTTATGTGTTAAATATATAAGTATGCACATATATGTATGTTAGAATGTACATTTATTGAGGGCAGGGATTATTTCATTTTTGCCTTTGTATTTCCAGGGCCTAGCACAATGTCTGTCACATAGTAGGCATTTGTAATTGCTTTCTCTCTTGCATTGCATTGAATATTTAATACTTTTAAATACACGATTGCCTCTTTAACATTTTTTAAAAATGCTACTTGAAGAATTGAATTCTTAGCAGGACCTTTTGTAGTCATCAGGGAGTTAAAGTGCTATAGAGAAGCTTCCATATGTACTTTGTTATCCAAGAGCCAGATAGAGAGATGTCGTTCTAGTGATATATTACATAAATCATGGTGCCAGCCAGAAAAACAACAGATGACCAATTTGTACAAAGCATTTTTTTTCCTTATGTTACATTTATTTAAAATACATTAAATCATTGTGCTAAAAATGAGGCAGCTGGCAGGCCAGGCAACCTTCTAAGATTCATGTTTTCTGGAGCCAGGCCATTCATTTGGAAAGGTGGATCTGTTGGGTGAGTATGTATACTTAGCCACATGCCAAGCCCTAGGGAGCACAGGTAGTCCAGAATTTATTCTGTTAATTTTTTGCTTTTATTAAAATTGTCTTGACAACTAGAGGTCAGAATGAAAATTTAGCACCTGTCTTTCCCCCAATGAAGAAGCCAACTGACAGTGTTAAGATTCCACTTAAAGAAGCAGTTTGCTGTGTCATGGAATCCAACAAGATGAATGGCTATTTTCCAAATACCCACTCTCTAGTTCTTCTCATTCTCTTCAGATAGGTTTGGTTCCAGGATAAATCCAAGCTAGAATAAGATCAAATAAGATCAGTAAGATGCTCCACTGAGATTGGAATTAACTCAATTCATTCTTTAGGTCTAAAAGGTTTCTATAGACCAGTTCAAAGTGCCATTTCTTGGACTAGTCTTTGAGATAGAACTCTGTTCAAAGTTAATCTTCAACTGAACTCTCTACTTTAGGCCAGAACAGCTATGAGACAAATATGATTTCCCCTAATCCTTCAAACTAGATATATTCTGAAGACAGAATAGAAAACGTCTGAACTGGTTGATTGATTGCTTTGTAATCAAAGAAGACTATGCCATCAAATGAATGATGACATGAAATGCAAATGATTTTGATTAAAATAGGGGAGTGTTATACAAAGACACCCTTGTCACTGCTTCTTCCAGAACCATCTTAACCCATTGGCACAGGAAGCAGGACTTATGGTGTTGGTCTGGATGATGTAATGAGAGACCTTGGCATTTTATATGTAACTCTTACCTGTATCATTGAGGTACCATGGCAATAGAACTGGGTTTAGGGGTTTTGAATTGCTGACATTCAGTCAAAGTTCCACATCTAGTAGCTGTACCCCTTTTAGTCTTTGTTACTCAGGTGCCACCTTGGTCAACTCTCTGTTGTAAGAGGTATGATAAAATATTTTTAAGTAGGGATTAATGATTGAATAATGGAGGAAAAGAACTATTAGGTAAAGGGTCATTAAATTTTACTAGTTTTCTTCTTTATTGGCTTAGGACCACAGGATAAGGACCCTTTTTCTTTTAAAAGGACATTTAATCTTTAAAAATATTAAATCACTAATTCATGTTGATTTTAATTCAAATATTTATTGGATGACTTTAAGAATTCTAGTACCAGTGCTGTGCCGGATACTTTAAGGAATTCAAGAGAACTACAGGATATGAACTCTGTTCTCAAATATCCTACAGTCTGTTTGGGAGATAAAACATACACATATAAAACCAATTGAGACTAATTGACAAAAATGTTTTTGCAATTAATAATCTAATAGAGATAGAAAAGGGTTATGGGTAGTCTGGAAGGTAAGAAGACAATGGAATTTTCTTCTTTTTGAAAGTGAGCCTTGAGAGTTCTTCATCTTGGTCTAGGTGAAAGGTGTAAGGAGAATATTACAGAAGAAAGCATAATATTAGTAAAAGCACAAAGATGAGAGTGAATGTGGCATAAATGAGGGTTATTTAGGAAATTGGCTTTACAATGATGGTGGCTCATGTACTTTTAGAAATGACTAGATTTTCAGTTTACTACTCATGTTCATTAATGATTTCATATTTTTGAGAATCATTGCATGTTGAAAAAGATCAGGACTTCAATGGAGCTAGGTAGAACTTTTCCTTCAACAGATTATCAAAAGACTGAGATGTGAACCAGATCAGCAGGAGAATGATTTGGCTTTGTATACAATTGATATATGCTCAAATTGTTAGAACTTGAATTTTCTGGAGTCATTCTCTTCAATGTAAAGTATGGTGTTATCTCTACAAATTGACTAGATGTAAAATTTTGAAGAACTTTAGGTGGTTTTGGTTCTTTTTTTTTTTAGGTTTTTGCAAGGTAAATGGGGTTAAATGGCTTGCCCAAGGCCACATAGCTAGATACTTATTAAGTGTCTGAGGCCAGATTTGAACTCAGGTATGACTCCAGAGCCGGTGCTCTATCCACTGCGCCACCTAGCCATCCACTGTGGTTTTGGTTCTTGATAGGGTTATTCTCATGGCACTCTTGACCTTGCCAGACTTATTACTTCAATAGTAATCAATAGAGTAATCTGGGAATTTAGTCATAAGACCTTGTATTCCTACATTTGAGGTTCTCTTGGCCCAATAATTATTTTTTTTTCATAAATTCTCTCATCCTCACTTCATCCTCAAAAGGCCTAAAGCTTAGCTTCTATCAGGTCAATCTTGATTTTTGAGTTTTTTGATTGAGTCCCTTATACTGTGAACTTAATCTGCACTGTTCTCAGTACTGCAGAAATGTCTCTCCCATTCTCTCTCTTCATTTTGAGGAGAGAACTGGCCTTTCCAAATTGGTGGTAAAATTTCAAAACTATTAGATATTACATTCTTCAAAGTAGTTAATGTGCACACATGATAACTTTTTTCCCTGAGGATTTTTAATACACACTTTTATTATATGCAATACATGTCCTAAATGCTAATTAGCCTAACTAGCGCCTAAATCAGTCTCCTGGGCATAGACTCCATGTGTTTAAAAGTGCTTAAATAAAAATTTACAAAATAACTTGAAACATTTCATCTCAGGTAGATAAAATACCTGTACTGCAAATTGACCAAAACAGGTATTAACCCAATTGACCATAACTGCTCTCTTAGATAAATCATAGCCCTAAAGTCTTGAAGTGGTGCATGGGGATTGAATCATTAGATTCAATGGGAGTGAAGTGACTAAAATCTCATACCATGTTTTGAAAGTGAAAGCTTTCTGAAAAATCTCTGCCTCTATATTTAACCAAGAGAACTTGGAGATATCATAGTGGCCTCTTGAGTAGATAGGTAGATAATGTCTGTGGACTCCAGTCTCCATTTTTCTCTATTGATAAATAATGTGTTGACCCTTCTACTTACTGATAAGCAGATAAATTATTCTGATCCTTTCCCTTCTGCATCCCCAAGTACTTTTCCAGGTAAATAACTTATTTGGGTTCTTTATCTCTCCTCTCCCACCCCCTCAAAAATGCCCAAGAATTTTGTGTTGTATGGTTACACAGGAAGGAAACAGCTAACTATACTGTTATTTTTGCAACCTGAAATATATTAGAAGTCATTATATGCTTGCAGGTAAGCAAAATGGAAGTTTATAAGAATGTAGAAGTGCCAAGATACAGAAGCTGAAGACAGAATGATGTAAATGGAGAATAGCTAGAAGATCACTTTGGCTGGATCAATCAATAATATGACTAATATAAAATAAGAGAGAGTCATATGGTTGAGGGATTTTAATGCTAGCATGAAAATTTTGTTTTTTTCCTAGAAGCAAAAGGGGAGCCATTGAAGACCAAGGGGAAGCAGCTAAAGTTAGTGAAGACAATTAAGAAACTATTATAATAGTTCATATGATAAGTAAATGATGATGTCCTGAACCTAAATAGATGCCAAGGAATAGAGGAAAGAAGGAAGATTCAAGAGAAGTGAAAGCAGGATCACTCATACTTAGTATCTGATTGGATGTGGTTGATTGATCATGCCTGAACTGCCTAGAGTCTGTGTTGGCACATCCCATTATTCTTCCTTTTCCCTTTGGTAGAAGTAGGTGGCTAGTAGAGTATACTAATAGATATTTTAGGCAGGTCTTTGGGCTTGAGGAGAGAAGATGACTTGAGGGTTCAAGATCTAAGTGTCTAGAAAGATGGTAGATAGGAAGAAATTTGGAAGCGTGAAGGCTTCAGGAGAAAATGTTTCTTTTTTGAACTAGTTGCATTTGGGTTACCTGAGGGACTGATAAAGATGAGATAACACTAAACTGGAGTTCAGAAAAGAGTGGAGAATTGGATAAATAGAAATCAATCTGCATAGATATGAACATCAAACCTAAGAAAGATGCAGAGACATAACAAAGAGTAGGAAGAAGAGAGCTGAGAAGATGAGGCCTTGAGTTTTAAAAGGTAGTTTGGATAGAATACTGACCTTGGTTCCAGGAAGACCTCACTTCAAATCAGATACTAGCTGTGTGACAGTTGGAAAGTCATATGATTGTTCTGAGCCATCTTTTCCTCATCTGTAAAATAGTGACAATAATACCCTTCTTCTTAGGTTGTTGAGAGGATCACATCAGATAATGCTAGTGTGCATTTTAAAGTACTATGTAAATGTCAGCTGAAAAAATAATAAATAAAACAACTCTCAGGCTGTGACACCAACTACTAAAAGCTAGGAAATTTGACACCTGAGCCAAAATACCCTGGCACTTCTTTGTTACATCTGGGATCAAAATCCTGGGTCTGTCCTTGATGGGCCTCAATGTGATCAGTTATTGTGGCCAGGATGTTATGTAAACTCACTCACTGTTTGGGGACCTGGCCAATGACTGAATTCAAGAAAATGGTTTGATAGAATTTTAGCTGCTCTGTTTGGTTTGCAGTAACTCTCTGACCTTTCATTGAGGAAAATGATTCTAAAAACAGAAGAGCTGATCTTTTAGACAATTATGTTTCCTTTGGTCATTTCCAGAGAGAAGACATTTGCTGAAGTGTTTCAGGTGGCAGGTGTTGGGTTCATTTTCTCCTTCCTCTCACCCTCCTTCCTTCAGCCTTCTCCATCGCTCTCCTTAGCAGCCTTGCTCCAGTGCCCACATGTCACCCGAGCTTAGCCATGAGATGATATATCCTCATCCATTCCAAAAACATTGATCTAAGTCTCCCTCCTTCCATTTTTTAATAAATCTTAGTGAAGCAATATAACATTCCAGGTCAGTCCTGTAGTGCTGTTCTGGCCTCGTCGTAACGGCTGCTGCTGAGCATGGAAACTTGCTGGCACAATATTGCAAAGTGACTCTGCAGGGGCTGGATGACTTCCAGCCAGCAATGAGCCACGGCCAAGAAACGCCAATATGGATAATGCAAACAAGAGAGATTTGGGGCACATTTCGATTTAACCATCTGATTTAATTGACAGAATAAATGCACCTGTCAACGGGTAATATTCTTGTGATTAGTTTTGGCTGTGATGATGAGATGATGTTAAAAGAATGTCAGAACAACCTGTCCTGGGACTCTTACAGGCAGTTCAGAGTGAGGGAAGGTCAGTTTTCAGCTAGTTCAAAGAAGCAGGATTATTCTCTTTTAAAGTGATGATATTTTATGGAGACAGTGAACATTTTATTTGACATTTTCCCTTTGAGCTCAGCCTTCGCCACAAATCAGACCAAGTAGAGCATAGAGTCCCACAGAAGTAATTGTCTTTTAGATGAGCTTCCACCGCTACTGGAGATCACCCTTATGCAGATATAGACAATGATGGGGCTTAAACACAAGATATCACCTGCCTGGCTTCTCCTTATCCAACCCATTGATGGGAATTTCATTTCACTCTAATGTAGACTGTGACAGAGGGCAAGTTGCAGGTGATCTTTTGAATGGTGAGATTATCAACAAAAGAAATATCTTTTCATTCAGATAAACAAGCTCCTTTTGTAGAATGGAAAGATCTCAAATCTTCAGAACCACCAAGTTTTGCCCCCCCCTCTCCATTTCACTTATCATGCAATATAATGTATTAATTTGGTCTGTGATAGCCCCTATTAGAATCTAACTTTCATGAGGTCAAGCCCTTAACCAAGGTTTGCATTTTCTTTATTACCCAGTACAATGACCTGCCCTGAAGTAGGTGTCTGATAATGTTGTTGAATGAATTCGTTGACCTGAATTGTTGTCTTCTAAGTTTTCATATTAACACCTCTGCTATAGAGGCAAGAGCATTGGATTTGTATTCAGAAGGACTGGGCTGAAAGCCTAATCTGGCCACTTGAGAACAACCTTGGCAAGTGACTTTGGTGAGTTACTTAGCTTCTCTTCTAAGGAAAGTGAGAACAACTGAATAACTTATCTATAAAAATCTAGGTGGTGAGGGTCAAAATTAAATCACTTTGTAATCTAAAAAGTGCTATACAAGTGCCCAACATTGACAATTTATATGTTTTATTGAGAGTCAGATGCTGATAAGGGAAAGATAATCTTAAAAGTTGGAATAATTGCAAGAATTGAGAGATGGATAGAGGTGATAATTTGAGGGATTTTTTTCTTCCAGAGGGCAACATGAAGGAATGGAGAAGAGAAAGTCTGATTATTGAATGTCTATCTTTAGCCTTTTCCCTTCTTCCATAACCTGTCAACTTTACATGATGAATGATCAGTAGAAAAAAAAAATCTTGCTCCTCTTTTACATCCTTTCCAGATTTCTTTAGAATTTAGATTAAAAATCATGCATAGCATATAGTTGAAACATTAATTAATTAAAAAATAAAAATCAAACACAATTATCAATCTAATTCTGTATTTTAACAGATAGAGTCATGGCTAGAACTCAGACATTTCATCTTTCCTTCGGGAGAAAGAATGTGGTAACATTGCAAGACTCCTTGACTTTTTGTTTGAAGTAAAGGGAGTAAATGAACTTTTATATCTTTTCCTAATGCTGATTCTATTCCTTTTCTTTCTATTAGACTCCACCTAACTTCAGTCAAGTGACTTCCATGTATTTCTAAAATATTCTGCATTTTAGGAATTATAAAGGAGATTTACAAATTGATGTCCTTTCTAGTATTATAGCTTCCCAATATTCCAATTGCCACAATTCTAATAACCTCATCTTTGTCCCATTCATTCACGTGCCTAGTTTTACCTTGGGCCTCATCCCTCAATTTTCAAGATCTCAAAACTCTCTCCTTCTTACTTCATTCTACAAATTTCTCACTTTTAATGAATCCCTTCTTCATGTTCATCTTTACCTCTGCCTTGTCTGTCTCTCCTTTTGTCCAAGTCTCTTTTTAATTTCAACTAATTCCTTACATAGCCTGAAACCCATGGTCTGCCATTTCATTGGTACCTAAAATACAGTTTATCTAAAATAAAATAGAATCCTTCTTCTCCTTGGTCATCCCCAGTGTCTGTCCTCTTAATTGCTAACCTATAGCTGTCAGAGTGTGCCTTTCCCAATCCAAGTATTGTTATAGAAAATCATGATAGTCAAATTTTACCCACTATAAATTTCATTCTCACTGCCTTCATTTTGTCTGTTCCTTGTTAACTCCCAATTTCATTCCTTACAGTGTCATTTCAAATGATCTGCAAGCCCCCCTATTCTATCTCACTCCATTACTCAAAGCATTGTCTCCTAATTTAATGAGATTAAGACTATCCCTTCTTCAATTGACTTCCCCCTTTGCATCACAGAGTAGCCAGAGTCCTCTACAGTCATTTAGTGCAATGGAATTGATGAACAGCTTTTCAAGAAATGATGTTTCTTATTGGCTTTTAGTGCACTATAAAGAGAACCCAAGAGCCATTTTTCTCATTTCTCAGCAACTTTCTTTTATCTTCTAGTTTCATTTTCAGTAAGAATATTAAAATTGCTTTGATTTAGTTACTATAATAGTACCAGGCCCTCATTAGTAACTAGCTAGGTAAATGTTATTATTGTTTTTTGAAACAAAACATAGCAAAACTGCATGATTCTTTGCATCTTTCTGTCAGGCTTCTCAAGGATAAACATTCTCAGTTGAGTTTAATCTTGCTGAATAAAGTGTCATTTTCTTTCTTTTCAGGACCGTCCAATCTTTCCCCATGTTTCCCAAATTCAGCTTCTCATACTCTCTGTTCCAGGCCAATTCTACCCTCTATTTTTACTTTCATTTTCATCCTGCCATCTCCTATCCATTGATCTCACAAAGTGTATTTATACCTGAAATAAGACTCCCATTAAACCCTCCCTCATCTCCATATTGACAAAATCTGCCCTTACATCAAAGTTAAAGATGCCACTTCTTTCATCAAGTCTTCTCTGATTGACTTAGTTAAAGTTAACTCTCTTCTCAAAATTTTCAGGGTTTTTGGGGAAGTTATGTGGGACAGTGGATAGAGCACAGGCCTGGAGTCAGGAGAATTTGAGTTCAAATGTGACCTCAGACACTTAATAATTGCCTAGCTGTGTGATCTTGGGCAAGTCACTTAATTCCATTGCCTTAAAGAAATAAAATTTTAAAAAATATTCAATGTTTTGGACTTCTTTGTACTCCTCACATTCTATGGGCTTTGGATATATATATATATATATATATATATATATATATATATATATATACATATATATATATATATACACACAAATATATCTCAGTCTTCACATAGGTGTATATGTGTGTATGTTCTCATTACATACACACTATCTATCTATATCTATATCTATATCTATATCCACATCTACATCTACATCTACATCTACATCTACATATACATGGAGAGAGAAGGAGAGAAAGAGAGTATTGGAACAATGGATAGAGCACTGTAGGTTTAGAATCAAGAAGATGAGTCTATCTGAGTTCAAATCTGACCTTAGATCTTTACTAGCCATATGACCCTGGGCAAGTTCCTTAGCCCTCTTTGCCTCAGTTTTCTCATCTGTAAAATGAGCTGGAGAAGGAAATGACAAATCTCTCCAGTATCTTTGTTGAGAAAACTCAAAATGGAATCACAAAAAATTGAGCATGGATGAATAACCACCACCATCACCCCCACAGCTTACAAATCTCTGTGCCTATGACATATATTCCACACCTCCCTTACTGGATTGTAAATTCATTGAAGGGAGAATTAGATTCCTGATTTGTTTTATTCCTTTCAGTTTCTGATATCATGCCTGACACATAATAGTTATTCTATGAATAACAACTCACATTTATAGAAAGAGGTTTACTTAACCCTTTCCTCCCACAAACCCTATAACTTTGGTAGTATATTGGATTTTTGACTTCCATTTTAGAGATGTGGTGACTGAGTTTCAAAGAAGACAAGCCCAAGATTTTATTTCAGTCATGGATCTAGGCATTGGGAACCCAAGGAACAGACTAGAAGCAGTTAGGTGGCACAGTGGATAGAGCAATGGTCTTGGAGTTAGAAGGATCTGAGTTCAAATCCTATCTCAGACACTTGATACTTACTAGTCCTGTCTTTGGCCATGTCACTTAACTTCATTGCCCCACAAAAAAAATCACCCAAAGGCATAGACTAAGCAATTCTTGCCACTGAGGAATTAATATTCTATTGGGGCATGTAGCATATATGTATATGTCACTGCACAACATTTACAAAGTTAAAACAAGTTAGGATGTATATAGGAGAAAGGACTAGTGATTAAGTTATTGGGAAAATCCTCATATAAAAGAGCATCAATTTTTTATTAGGTACCTACTATATGATAAGAACTGTGATAAGCCTCAAACTATAAAATGCAAATGACAAACAAGTTAGAAACAGAATAAAATGGAGAGAGAAGGAACTAGAAATAAGGGAGTTGGGGAAAGTATTTTGTAGATAGTGGTATTTGGCTGAGAATTGAAGGAAGCCAGAAGGCAAAGATGAGGAGGGAGAGAGTTCCAGGCATGGGAACAGCCAGGAAAAATACTCATAGTCAGGTAGATGGAGTGTTGTATACAAAAAAAAAATCTATGACGCTGTTATCACTGGCTCATAGATTATGTGGGGGGAGGAGGAATAAAATGCAAGAAGACTAGAATGGTAAAAGGGGATCAGGTAATCAAGAACTTTGAATGCAGGAAGATTTAAGTGGTGACATTTGAGCTGAGCTCCAATGGAGGATAGGGATTCCACAAAGCAGAGGTGAGAAGGGAATATTCCAGAAATGAGAGACAGCCCAAGAAAAGGTATAGAGAGGAGAGATGGATTGACAACTGTAGGTAGTAGACAAAAGGCCTCTGAAGGGGAATAAATGGGTAAGAAGTCTGATAAAGTAAACTGGAGACAAATGGTGAAGGGTTTCACATGCCAAACAGAGCAATATATGTAGTAGACAGACAGACAGGCATGGGATCAGGAAGACCTGATTTCAAGTTCAAGACAAGAACTAGCTTTGTGTTCATGGGCATGTCACTTAAACTCTCACAATTCTTTTTTTTTAGTTTTTTGCAAGGCAAACAGGGTTAAGTGACTTGCCCAAGGCCACACAGTTAGGTAATTATTAAGTGTCTGAGACAGGATTTGAACCCAGGCACTCCTGACTCCAGGGCTGGTGCTTTATCTACTACGCCACCTAGCCACCCCTAACTCTCACAATTCTTAATGAATCCTCTAAGATAGCAGGTTTTGGATCAATTGGGGATCTATTCCATTGTTTGCATCCACTGGAGGATGGAGTTTTCACATGGATGAAATATTAAGTCTGGCTTTAAAAAAAGGATAATAGCAAATGAATTTCATTTAGTACTTTGAGGTCTCCAAAGTGGTTTATGTGAATTGCTTCCTTTGAACCTCAGAATATCTTGGAAATCAAGAAATATGAAAAGTATATTCACCTCTGCAGAATTTCCTTGATTGACCAGAGTCTTCAGACAGATGATGATTTATTGATGTTACCATTTCATTCCTTGGCCTCTCTCTTGGGTCTGTCAGGAAAGGACTGGCAATTAGCCCCAATGATAATGATGGTTTTGAGGTATAGACACCTGTTCTCTTGATCCTAAACTGAATCCACTTTTCACCAATTGAACGACCTTTCTTGGTCACTTATGATCTCAATGGGTTTTTGAATCCATGAGTTCAAGATGAAAAAAAAAATCATACAATCTTTAGGTGCTTTGGGGAAAGGATTGGGGTAAGAATCAGTCTAGATATTCAGCAAGCAGTCAGTAGCTCAGAACCACTTGAGTTTAAATTGCAGCTTATCAATAAAAGAAGTAGATACTGGCTATCCGTCTCTCACAAATCCATAGAGATTAGATCCATGGGATTAACCTGTCCAGTTATTGGATGACATGACTGCCCCACAAAATTACAGCTGAAAAATGCATTTATCTGACTTTAAATAAGGTCACAAATAATAGACATTTCTAAATGACAGGTTCAGAGGCTTACTATCCTCTTAAACAAAGGGCCTGGGAAGGGTAGGGGCCAATTTTAGAGTTGATTTGTTAACAGCTGCTTTAAGCCTCATTCTTTAAATCACTGTAACCAGATATTCTGAATAAAGCATGTTGGAGAATGACAGCAAGTGGTGACCATGTCAGGACAAAAAAGTGTAGATGTCTCATGCTTCATTGAATGGACTGTGGAGATTTACCATGCTGACTTAGGGTTAGTTATTCCCAAATCCATAAAGGAGACAGGGAGTACAAATAAAAGTCTGGGGAGAAAATTGAAGACTTAAAGATTATATGATTAGTTGCCAGAGTGAATTCTTCTGTATCCAGGATTGTTGGGAAATGGGGCATCTCAAATAAGGAAAGGTGTTGCTTGCTCTGGAGTATCTCTGTATCTGAAATATGTTATCTAGTACTGGGTTTCATATTTTACAAGAAAAATTGACTTAGACTTATAGCTAGATCATAAATGTAGAACTGGAAAGGACCTTAGAGGATTGCAACCCAGAGATGTTAAGGGATTGGCCCAAAGTCACACAAAAAGAAACATGGGAGAAGGGTTAGAACCCAAGTCTTCTACTGCATATCCACTGTTATTTCCCATTCATTATACTGACTGTCCAGATAAGAACAATGAGGAGGTGAAAAACCCTAAAACCATACCATATGAGGATTGGCTAAAAAGCAAACAACCAAACAACCCCCTTTCAGAGAATAGAAAAATTGGAGCAGGAGGAGGTATTATCTTCCTGATAAAAACTCAACTTCCAAATTGGGCCATGAAGAGTCAGATACAATTGAACAAAAAACCTCCTTGAGGGTAAATCTTTCCAATCTTGCCTCAGATACTTACTAGTTGTCTAACCCTGGTCAAGTTATTTAATTGTTCTGTGCCTCAGTTTCCTCAACTATAAAATGGTGTGGAGTACATACTGTGGACTCTAAGGCCCTTCCAGTTCTAAATTTATGATCATATGATCTATGACTTTGTGCTCAAGTATGGCTCTGCTCCATTGTCTTTATCAGTGAATGGAGAAGGTACTGGTAGTCAAATCCGAAGTTTCTCTTCCACACAGTATAAATGAATATTTTTTAAAAAGTGAATCATCAATTTCAGATAGTCTCACTCACACATAAATGTGCCATTTTCCTCCCCTCTCCATGGTAATTGTTGAATAGATACAGTATAAATTACAGCTAATAAGAAAGGGTTAAAAACGTCCCTTTGCTTCCCAGGTCACCTTCCCCTAGACCAGGCTGTTATAGGTGAGCAGGTATTGCCCCCAGCCTATTTCTGGGTCTAGTTCCTCTGCTCTCTAAGAAAAGCAGGAAATGCAGAGGTTGTCTGGGATGCTTAGCAGTAAGATCACTGTTGAAAATCTAATCAGTAGCTCACATACATGCACACGGAGAAGACAATTCAAATAGAAAGCTAGACTCATCAGAGTAGGTAATCAGAAGGATCTGTTGTTAATTATTGTAGTAGGGTTAAGTGTTTGGGAATAGAAGAGCAATCTAAAGTGGGGTCAGAGTCGGATGGCAGAAAAGACCATCTCTGAAAGGTTTTCCATTTTGCCAAGTGGATCTTTTCACTGAGATTACTAATTATTCTTTTAAAGTCCTTTATAAAAGTATTCTCTTTTTAAAAATTTATTTTTTACTTTTACTTTTTTTTTTAGATTTTTGCAAGGCAAATGGGGTTAAGTGGCTTGCCCAAGGCCACACAGCTAGGTAATTATTAAGTGTCTGAGGCCAGATTTGAACTCAGGTACTACTGACTCCAGGGCCGGTGCTCTATCCACTGTGCCACCTAGCCGCCCTAAAAATTTATTTTTAAGGCAATGGGGTTAAATGTCTTGCTCAAGGTCACACAGCTAGAGAATTATGAAATGTCTGAGGTCAGATTTGAATTCAGGTCCTTCTGAATCCGGGGTCAGTGCTCTATCCACTGCACTACCTTGCTACCCACTACAAAAGTATTCTCTACCATTTTCTCCAACTTCCCTTTTCTTCTTAAGGTACTCAAACCCAGTATATATCCCTTCATGTTGAACTTTTTACCAAGGAGCTAAACTGATTAAGACATAAGTTGGCACTTCTCCTATGGATCTTTTGCATTTTACTAAGAGAAGATTGAAAACCAAAAGACTTTTGGCCTTAAGCAATGAAGGTATAAAGGTAAGATTAATTGGTTTTAGGATTACTAAATGGAGCTGGTAGGCTCTGAATTCTATGCATTAATAAGGGAAGACTTCCTTACTCTGTTCTTTCAATTCCTTACAAGATACCTACAACCTGGCTTTCCAAGCACACAGATAGAGCACATCCCTCAAATACACCAAGATTGGAAAGCACCCAAGATGGTATCTCCAAAAAGAGAAAGGCTGATATGAAGATAAGCACTGATTTGCCTTATCCAGAAAGCCTTATACTATGAACCTGAAGGCTGCTATATACAATAGATGTTAAACTGGTTCTTATGATGTAATCTATCCTCCTCCCCTACTCTTTCCCTAGAGGCAGAAATTCTATCTAGAGGCAAATAGAGAAGGCATTCAAGTCTACTCATTTCCCTTTCCTTTAACATGGTTCTATCCTGTACCCAAATGGGAAGAGAGAACTTACTAAGCTCAAATTGATTTCTAGCTTTAAGCTTTAACCAGGATATGTATCTGCCCTGTTCACCTTCTAGGAAGCTAATCCCAAAATCAGTTTATGGGATTAGAGTAGTTTTTCTCTGAAGCATTAATGGTATTTAAGGCATTTCTTTAAATCCTAGCTCTTGCCATATGTTTGCTCTTCTTTTATTGTGCTATATAATATCCATATTGAATCTCTTTGTTAGTTATAAAGGGATGGATATTTTATTTTCTTATTTTTAAAAATGAATTTAATGTTTATACATTTTTAACATTTAATAATTGAGTTCTGAATTCTCATCTTCCCTCTCACCCCTCTCTCACCAATTGAGAAGGCAAGAAATATAATTATCAGTTATACATATGAAATCATGTAAAACATTTCCCTATTAGACATGCTGCAAAAGAAAACACAGAACCCCACCCCCCCAAAACCCCAAACAATTATAAAGTTAAAATAATAAAAGAAAAATTAAAAAGTATGCTTTAATCTGCATTCAGACTCCATCAGTCTTTCCCTGGAAGTAGAAAATATTTTTTATTATAAGACCTTTGTATTTATCTTGGATCATTATGCTACTGAGAATAACAGATGCTCATCATGCAATATTGCTATTACTGCGTTCTGCTGGTTCTGCTCACTTCATTTGCATCAGATTATGTAAGTATTCCCATGTTTTTCCAAAACCATCCCCTCCATTTCTAATTATTTGTCATAACAAAAGGAATTTCTTTTCCTTTTCCTTTGAGTTCTTTGAGATACAGACCTAGTAGTCATATTACTGGGTCAAAGGGTATGCATACCCTCTCCAACATTTGTGGTTTTCGTTTTTCTGTCATATTAGCCTTTCTAATAGGTGTGAGATGGTACCTCAGAGTTGTTTTAATTTACATTTTTAAATCAATAGTTATTTAGAGCAGTTTTTCCTACTGCAATAGATAGATAGCTTCAGTTTCTTCTTTTGAAAACTGCTTGTTCAAGGGGAAGAATAATTTTTTTTAAAAAAAAGTTGATAGGACTAAAACTTGATAGATTGGCTAAAAGAACTGAAGTCATGTAGCCTGATTTTAAGAGAAGACTTGAGAGGGTAATAATAGATGTGTTAATGTAACTGAATGACTTTTTTTTTGCAAGGCAATGGGGTTAAAGTGGTTTGCCCAAGGCCACACAGCTAGGTAATTATTAAGTGTCTGAGACTGGATTTGAACCCAGGTACTCCTGACTCCAGGGCCGGTGCTTTATCCACTGTGCCACCTAGCCACCCCAAGAATGACTTTCAATATAGAAGTAACCAATTTTTTTACTTGCAGTTCTATAATCAATGAATAAAAGTTGTAGCGAGGTTTTGCTTCTCTATGAAGACAAGTTTCCTAATAATAATATCTGCCCAAAAGTTGAACAGGAAGCACTGCTTTGGGAAGAACTGAATTCACCTGAACTGGATATCATCAAGTATAGTTTGGGTGGAGATCTCTATAGTTAGTTAGATTTCCTATTTGAGTTTGCCCATATGATTTCTCTGAGAACCCCTTAAATTCTTGGGATTCTTTGATTCTATGAATTTGGGCACTCAGCCCAGATAGAAAAAGATTTCCATTAACATCTGGCTGAGTCACAAATGGTCTTAAGACATTTGCTTGTTCTTGAAGAGGCTGCACATATTGATCTGATTTGGTTGTTTCCCCTGTAAAAGTTTAAGTTCTGTGAAAATAGTTACTATATATAGACTTTATTATGAACTTTAAAGGTCTAAAAGAATGTTATATAATATACAGATAAATAAACACATATTAGGCATTCACTTGATTTCTTGACCTTTAGATGCAAACTTAGAGGGTACTTCTTTGATAAGCAAAGTACTAAATTTCATTGTGAAAAAAAACATTATTTCCCATTTTAAGTCATCTGTTTTCATTTGTCCTCTTAGCATACTATACTTTTATAGAATTTACCTTGATGGAGCTGTGATTTCATCCATGTGTGAACTGCCTCTACTGCTATGCTATGCTATAGCTTTCCACACTTTCTCTTCCTTTACCATTCTTGTCTATATCTATAAGTGGGCGAAAACTAATCATTTGAATGGGCCCAGATTGCAGGTTGTGTGTATGCCAAGGTTCAACTGACCTAGAGACTGGTATTACTCTCTTCTCTAGATGCTTGCTATGGTGCAGAGGGAAGTTTCACTTTTTTTCTTGCCCCTAATTCCTCTTTCTTTTTTAGGAAATACAAGCATCCTTCAATGGTGATGAGGCAGTCTCCAATTACCACCATGTCAGGTCTTTATCTACAATTAAATATACATTTGAGTCCTTAGAGGGCTAGGATCTGAGCTTCTGGAAATGACAAATATTATGGCATATCTATGACTTTTTGTGAAGATTCTTTCCCTTTTGCTCTTCAGTGTCTTTTCATAATCACTGTATAGCATTACTAGTTGAGTGACCTTAGGCAAGTCACTAAACCCTGATTGGCTCACATCCAGGGCCATTACTAGTCATCCCCATTCTTATCTGACTACTGGATCCAGATGACTTTAGAGGAAAACATGAGACAGCCCAGCACCCATCCTTATTCAAGTCCAATTCACGTGCATGGCGTGGTATCACCACCCTGATGTCATGGTCTTCCATGAGAACAAAGGACAAAAAAAAACATCATATAGAATCTTTCCTGGTACACATCAATGATTATTTCCAATTTATCCTGTATTTATCTTGATTGTCATGTAATTACTTGCATATGATCTCCCACCTTAGATTGTGCACTTGAGAGCAGGAACTGGTACTTTTTAGAGATTTTTTTTTTGGCTTTTTTTTCATATTCCTAGGACTTGAGATAGTATAGTGGTTGCTTAGTAAATTGCTGTTGATTTGACATCCTACCTTCTATTAAAAACATTTGCATAATGAAAAATTTCAATTAGGCCATATTTAAAGAAGTAAGCAGTTTCGGATCTTGAAACCACTGTACAATTTACCAGATTATTTTGTCCATTTATTAATCTTCAATTGATTTCATTGTCCATTTCCCATGCCTTGTTGACACATCGGATCCATCAAACTTTTAGTAAGCATTTACAATGTATCAAGCATAATACTAAGTTCTAGGGATATAAAAAAAGACAAAAACTATTCCTGTCCTCAGGGATCTGACTGTATGTATGCATATATATTTATGTGTATATATGTATATACACACATATATAAATTTCCCTCCAATGACATGTGAAAACAATTTTTAAACATTTTTTAAAGTTTTGAGTTCTACTCCCTTCCTCCCTCCCTTCCCTACTCCCTGATATGGTAAGCAATCAGAGATAGGTTATACATGTGCAATCATGTAAAACATTTCAAAATTCATCAATTTGTGCAAGAAACTCAAATAAAAGAAAAATAATTAAAGAAAGTAAAACTATCTGTTTTCAAACAATATTAGTTTTTTTTTTCTCTGAAGGCAGATAGTATGCTTCATCATTTGTCCTTTTGGGTTTGTCTTGGATCATTGTTTTGCTGACAATAGCTAAGTCTTCATGGTTCTTCATCGAACAATGCCTACAACATTCTCCTGGTTCTGTTCAGTTTGCTTCACATCAGTTCATGTAAATCTTTCATGGAACAAAAAATGTTTATGTAAATTGGCACATATAAGATATGTACAGAGTAAATGAAAAGTCATCTTACAGGGAAAGCACTTTCTGTCTTTCTCTTTCTCACATACACACACACCAGACAAATTTAATGTGTTGCTTATATAGTTGTTTTATTATAGCGCCAGTCATATAAATTTTTCATCCACTGAGTTTCTCTAGCTTAGTTAGAAAAATCTCTTTCACATTATTATGAATTTTACTGAATAGTATTGTAGGACTTGATATGATTAGGAGTAAAAGGAAAATCTGTAAAACCATACTATCAACAGAACAACATTTTATTACTTGAAGTTACAAAGAACATCTTGTAAGATATTACCAATCACTCTGGTTGAGCACATTTAATGCCCTTGCTTAATGTTAATAGTCATCATCCTTTTTATTTTATTTTTTTAAATTTTTTTAGATTTTTCGAGGCAATGGGGTTAAGTGGCTTGCCCAAGGCCACATGGCTAGCTAATTATTAAGTGTCTGAGGTCAGATTTGAACCCAGGTACTCCTGACTCCAAGGCTGGTGTGCTATCTACTGCGCCACCTAGCCACCCCTCATCATCCTTTTTAATAAAGTTATCTCTAAAGTTTCATTTGCCAAAGAGTCATATAATTTTGAAATATAAAAGTCTCATCTAATCAGTGCCTTTGACACTGTATTTTGTTCAACTAAGACAAAAACTTTACAAAAAGTTTGTAAAGAGTAGACACAGTGGAATTGCTTATCCAATTGCATGAAGCTAAAGATGTTTCTGTTTTTGAAGATCATGTGTGTTCTATTCTCATGTTTTCACCCTGGATGCTCACCATATATGCATAGATCATTTTCATGAAATGAGAAAAGAGACATATGGGTTGCTATTTACTAATGTCTTAACTTTTTTAATGTTACAAGTATGTGTTGCTTTTAGAAATGTTGTTGGCTATAACATAAATTTCTTTAAAGTAAATCAAAATTTCTCACTTTTAAAAAATATGGGTTTAAGTTACTCTAGGAAAAAAATTCTCTAAAAATGATTTTAAAATTTTTTGTAAAAAAGAATTTAAAAGGTTGTGTAGTCTTTTGGTATTCTGGAACTGGAAGCATTCTCAAAGTTTTATAATTCTAGGAAGAGAAGTTCTCACCAAACAGTTTTCTGTTTCCAGTGTTTATTTTATTTTAAAATATCCTCTCTTTTTATACCACCAGAGCATTGATACTTTCCCCATGCCAATTCCCTGTATCTGTTCATTATTGCCCAGATCTCTACTTCTTCTTTTCTTTTTCATCTGAGTTTTAGTCTATTAGAACTAGACTTAGAATTTAATTTGTAAGTGCTGACATTTTAACATTATTTTCTGACAAATTCTTAAATTTGGGGATCCAGATTATCTTGAGTGATTTATCTCCTTTCTATTTGTTAATTCAGTAAAATAATAATGTTATATATCAATTTCATTTACTATCTGAAATTTTATTGTGTAAAAACTGGCTCTACAAAAAATATTTTAATCCCTTCTCACACTAACATTCATATTCAACTGATGTCTCCTTGAAGCTTTCTGCATTGGTGATATTGATAATTTTTCTTGTGATGCTAAGATAATTTCGTAACCTTATATCCATTATACTGGATAAGTCTGTAAATTCCAGTGATTGAGGAGAAAGCTAACTTGATTAGTAGAAAGTCAGGATTATAGTATATTTAACAATAAAAATAATTTTATTATTTCTCCAACCCACACACCATAACTGTCAGGTTGAGTTGTCAAAATAAAATCTTTGGCAAACTGCTTCAATATGAATAGATGAAACCAATTTGTAATTAATTTTTTATATATTGTGTATAATCAATTAATGCAAATGGATAATTCTATAGTCCTTAAGAATATGATTATCTTAAGTTAGATTCCGCCTTTAATCATAGGCCTCACACTATTTCTTTGGACAGCAAGTCCTTACAAGGAGAAAGTTTAGTCCATTGTCTATCAAAATTAATTAGGTTTTACTATATTCGCTATTTATGCCCAACAGACAGGATCTATTTTAGCTTTCATCTTATCATGTTCAAATGTTCTGAGATATGTTAAAAGAAAATGAATACGTAAAAAGATCAACAGCTACCAAATACATTTTTTAAGTTTTGGGGGAAAAGCAGTACCAGATTCTATTTTGGCCACTCTGCCAGCATTTTGTGATAATATTTACATTGTGATATATCACACAAAAATTCTTATAATTCCATGTTATAACAGTATCTATTAAAATTGCTTGAGCCAAGAATTTGCAAATGTTCTTAATAGAACCCTTCTTCCTAGAGTGGGAACTCAGACTGAGAGCAGACTTGGAACTCAAGTTCATATTATCATGAGACTCATTTCTTCTATTTAGAGCTTCCAACAATCTCCCAAAAGGGTCTAAGTAGGTTAGGTTAATAAGGTTTTATTAGGAGGGTCTAGTTCAATTTGTGCTAAAAGGTTTTATCCCAAAGAGTTATCAGTTGACTCACCCTATATTTTTAGGGTTTTTTCCCTTGATAAAGAAATGTTTGAAGTGTTAGAAAAATTTACAGCATATATTTATTACCACCTTATAAATCATAAATGCTTTCTTCATGCAGGCATTCTTTAGCCCCTATGAATAAGCTGAGACATGTTGATAAAAGCTAGACACTTTAGAACTGTATTTCTTAAGAATCTGAGATAATCAGTAGACCACACAAGTGAAACCACTAGTGGCACTGAATAAGAATAAGTGTATATTTTGGAATTATAACAAAGACAAACAAAGGCTACTATTCCTTTTCCCTTTTAAAAATTGTCACATAGATTCCCAAATCACAAAATGTCTCATGAATTCAGAAATGTTGAATATATAATATTTATGTATTAATTGAAAAATTATTTGGAAGTATAAGATTCCAAAAAAAAAGGAAAGATTCCAAAAATAAGTTGTTTTTTTCTTCTCACTTTAAAATAGTCATGAGACAAAAGCTAACTTGGAATTAGATAAGTTATTATTTCTTTTTTTACTCCTGGGATGATCACTAGATATACTTCATGGTACAGTAAATATTTATGTATATGTATGTATCTGTGCATATCTAACATCAATCTATCTATCTTTGCAATTCATCATTCTCTCCTCGCCCCCCATGATATATGATTAATGATTTTTGACTGAATATGAGAGCATTTAGAGAGCATTTTCCATTTTTTTATATACTGATTGTAATGGAGAAATTTACTTTAACTTCCCAGTGAAGAGAAAACATTTTGGCAAGTTTAGAATCCATCCAGACTCAGTGATGTTAGACTTTTAAATTAAATGTGACCCTCTTTGGATTTTACTGCTAAACCCTTGACTAAAGGCAGCTTTCTGTTTTTGAGACATGAAGGTTTAAATATGCTTAAACATAATTGAAGGAGCTTCTAGGCTTTGAGGGAAACTCTTTTGAAATAACCTTTGATGAGTTCAGTGTAAACAGATTGCCAAAGTGCAGGTCACCTCTCTCTCTCTCTCTCTCTCTCTCTCTCTCTCTCTCCCCCCTCCCCCCACTCCCTCCCTCCCTCTCTCCCTCTCTCTCCCTTCCTCCCTTCACACTCTCTTCACCCTCTTTTTCTTTCTCCCTTTCTCTCTTCATTTAAAAATTTTATTTAAATTCATTTGAGTCCAATAGTATAGTATTCAGAGGAAGTGTCTCAAAACCAGGAAGACCTGACTGTGTGATCCTGTGTAAGTCCCTTAACATCTCAGTGCTCTAGGCAAATCTCTAAAGAGTGAAGTTTCAGGAAAAAATTCTGACCTGTTAGTAGAGGGAATTTTTTTTACCTGTGAGTTCTTTATCCCTAGGAAATCATAGATCTAGTCCCTAACCCTATATTGAAGTACAAATCCATATCATTGGTATACATTTAATTGTCAAGAGCAGAGAATTTTGAGGAAAATTGCCTCAGAATGAACAGAAACCAATGTGATAAAGAATTATTTGAGATATTTCAAAAACTTGACCAATACCATTTATGTTGATGTAGTCAAAAGGGTCAAGAATATAGCTTTGGCAGTACTATAGCACTCTGAAGAAGAAACAACATGTCAAGTAATTTATTTTTTTAAGATGACCTTTTGCAACTATTTTATTTTATATTTATTTTTGAGAAGGTTTGTTATAAGTACTGTGATGGTCATCTCCTTGGCCACAGTCTTGGTTCATCTTACCTTTTTTCTACTCCATACTTCTACTAAGGGATGTGAATAGGGTCAAAGAATAATTTTTCTTAGACAGTTTAAGAATTGAAGCCATCTTTCCTTTTGAGCCACCTACCTGATAGTTTTTCAGCTGACCCAGAATCAGAACTTAGTTCTCACCAGACCTTCAAAGAATCCATGATTCTTTCTTTTCCTTATCCACAATATCTGTTAGATGACCTAGTCCCATTTTATTCTACATCATCTCTTTTATCAATTCCTGACTTTCCCATTCCTACAACTCCTATCCCCTAGTTCAGGTCCTGGACTATTGTTGCCTGGACTATTTTAGAAGCCTCCTAATAGGACCACCAGTTTTATGTCACTCTCCTCCCCCAATCAGCCACCCAACTGATAAACTTCCATTCCTGAAGTATAAATCTGATCATTCACACTCCAGTTGAAACAACTGTAGGAACCACTGCTCCTGTTGCTTCTAAGATTAAATAAACACTTCTCTTGTTGCCATTTAAAGTCTAATACAACATGACTTTGACCTATATTTCTAGATGAATTTCACATCATTTCCTCTTACATACCCTACCTTTCAGCAAACTAACCTATGTGCTACTTCTCATCCGTGGCATTCTTCCTCTGTTTACATTCACTGACCGCCATGCCCCAAATACTCTGCCTCTTGAGATCCCCAACTCCATGGATAGAGTACCCCATGGCTTTTTTGATTTTCCTAGCTGTTAGTAGTCTTGCTACATACTTTTCAATTTACTTTGTATTTTTATGTATATATATATTTTCTATTTATTTATGCACATATTTTTCTTCAGAAGAATAAATTCTTGGTGAGCAAGAGCTATTTCATTTTTCCTTTTTATATTTGGCACAATACAGATGCTTAAAATACTTTTTGAATTTAATCAGGGGAGACAAATAAGGGCAGGTAAAGTCATGTAGAAAACATTAAGACCCTTAGTCAATAGTAACTATCCTAGCCTACTGGAAGAATATAGTGTAGAAACTCATAATTCTAGGAACTGAGAGAATGAGGGGACACTGCAGGGGCAGAGTTCTTTGGAGAACCAAGGACTGCATTAATTTGTTCTCAGTTATTGTACTCAAGGCTTCAAGGTTCAGTGTATTTCATTGCTGCTGTCAGAGGTAATCAGTGCTAGACCACATTCCTCTGAAATTTTCATGGGAAAAGGCTGTGTATTATGACAGTGCTAGGCAAAATCACCTTACTGCCTCTACAGATATCTTTATTAGCAAGTGTGTTTCAGGGGTGCTTTTTCTCCTTCTTTTCTGAAGCTGTTAAATACCTGATGTTTCAAGTCTTGTCAAATTTGTTTGTCCAGCTCCTTTACAAGCACTCAAGGTAAGAGTGATCTTGGGTACAGGACAACCTTTATTTCATCATTTAGAAAATACATAAAACCCAAATGATTCATTTTTAGAAAGTCATATTAAAGACATGTAAAAAATGCTCAATACCTATAATTGACAATTGATATAATCCACTTTCCATCAAATGGATCCCACTATTCCAAAAGACCTAGATTCTCCCAGAATTATCACTACTCCATGTTTTGAACTTTTCTTCCAAGGAAATTAAACCTGGGGGTTACCATTGATACAATATTTTGATATTCTGAATCCTACTTTCATGCTAAGTATTACAAATTCTTCCACAAGCTAAAAATGAAACCACATGATTCAGAATTCCCCCCCCAGGAAAATGTATACACACATACACACACAGAAACATAGACACACAGACACAAACACACACACAAACACACACACAGACAACAACTTTGACACTTTAAATCCTATTCCTCTGAATTGTCCAAATAAGTTACTATAATAACAAGGAACAAAATCAAGATCTTTTACTCCCCTATGTGTGTCTTTAGTCAGAATGGGTGGACTATCTTCTTCTTTATCTCTAGGTATTTTTCTCAAGAAATTCTCCTTTCATTTGAAATTGAATCTATAAAATCTTGAACTTGAGGTTACTCATGGGATAATCCAAAGTCCAGGACTGACCTGGAAATCCTTCCTCTATAAATAGGAATCCAGGGTCCAGGAATGATATCATGAAGCTCATGCCTGCTTCTCTAGATACTTATTGCCAAGCTTCTGCCCTATGCTGAACTGAGGTCTACTGCAAATCCCTGGCGCCTAGGCTTTGAACTGTATACCCAGTGAGTCAGAGAAAGCAAAAAAGAAGGGCCAGGAACTACTAGGTCTTATGGGTTTAAGTATGGATCCCATCTGTTTTTCCCTAAGGAAGTCATCAACAACTTTTTTCTTTTTAGATTTTTTTTTTCAAGGCAATGGGGTTAAGTGGCTTGCCCAAGGCCACACACCTAGGTAATTATTAAGTGTCTGAGGTCAGATTTGAACCCAGGTACTCCTGACTCCAAGGCCAGTGCTCTATTCACTGCACCACCTAGCTGCCCCAGTCATTAACAAAATTCTTTCCCTCCTCCTCCATGTCTCAACAAAGGAAGGAAGGAAGGAAGGAAGGAAGGAAAGAAGAAAAGAAGGGAAGAAGAAAAGAAGGGAAGAAAGGGAAGGAAGGTAGGGAGAATAATTGAGAAAAGTAAAATGAAGCACAAATAAATTCTACTGGTGGCTCACTTTTAGTCAGTAGAAAGAGTAGCTCCTTCTTAAGATCCTAGCCAACCCATATATATGGGACACAACTCTAGTCCCTGAAATCCATCCACTAAATGTTTTAATTCATTTTAGAACAATTAATAGTTATATAAATTTAATTAGGAGTTGTTTTTTGTCCTCTTAATAGGTATTTCCACACTTTCTATGAAGAAAGTTTGAGCTATCAAATATTCTAAACAAAAACTCACTTGTGCTCTAGTAAGTTAATCATATTGACCAGGGAATTTCCCTTTTCAAATCCCTTTATATATTGATAAAACTATCCACTTAAAAATTGCATGATTGGGGCAATTTCTAAGCACTGGGCAAACAAATAAATAATTCAAATACAAAACAAAACTACAAAGTCCATCAACAATTCTTTCCTGCTGAGTCTCTCCAGGGCCTCCAGCAGCTCAGCTAGTCACTCAAAGGCCACAGCAGCTTGAAGGTAGAAGACTCAGCATCTTAAGGTGCCAGTCAAATTAGCATTTAGCTGCAGGCCCAGTCTCCTGTAGGGGAAACTTCAGGGATTTTTTATTTGAAAACTATGATATAGGAAAGAGCATTCCAATCTGCTTATATCCTGAGATGTTTTTAGAAAAAGTAAACAATGATATAATATAAAGAAATTAGTAACCAACATAATGATATAGGGAGGAGGGGTGGTCATTTATTACATAAACATAAACAGAACTTTCAATTGAATGAATGATAAATTATTGAATTGTACATTTACAAATACAAAAGTAAAGACAGTAACTACTCTCAATGAGCTTACAGTCTACAGGGGGAAATATCATATTTCTATTATCCATCACAGATAATAATGAAGCAAAGTTTAGGCCAAGGTGTAAGAAGGCTAAGCTAGCTTCAGATCTAAGTCAAGAAGCAATCTTAACTGAAGGGTGAAGATGGAAACTGGCTCCCATCTGCTCTAATAACAGCTCAATGGGATTGTCCATGGTACATTGGTTCTCAATATCACTGGGAGAAGGCTGACTCAGACAGTTTCCTATTTGCAGTTATGGATATGGCTGGTCATCTGGCATGGCAGCCATCCGGCTGGTCTCCTGGGAATCTAAGGCAGCATTGATTTACCCTCCTACCTCCACCCCTGTATTACCTGCCTACTCAGCTGAATCCAACCCAAGCTCTCAGGGAGTCACCTTGTAGGTAGGAAGTGTTCAATGACTCCCCCAGATCTATTTATTCTTGTTTCATCCTTTCCTTATTGAACTATTCCATTGTTACCTTAGAATAGCTCACTGGTGGTTCCTAGGTTGTTCTAAGCAGCTAGGTGGCTTAGTGGACAATGTCAGACTAGTTCGAGTGATGAAATCCTACATTCAAATATGACCACAGATACTTTTTAACTGTGAGCTTGGGCAAATCACTTCACCTCTTTTTGCCTCAGTTTCTTCATCTGTAGACTATGGATAATAATTAAAAATAGTACTTACTACCTGAGGTGGTTGTGAGGATAAAGTGAAATTATATTTGCAAAGTATTTTATAAATCTTAAGATGCTATATAAATGCTACCTATTATTAACATTACTTATCCATGGGAACATAGGAGGGTTCTCCTAGAAAGGGATTTTCTTTTGTTCCTCACCTCCCTCAAATCACCAAAGACTATTTCACAGAGTTGAAATCAGCATGCATATTTGTATTAAATAATAATAACAGCCATTTATGTGGAACAAGGGTCTAGCACAATAGACTTGATGTCAATTTGACCTGAGTGTGAATCCTTTCTTAGCCATATATTAACTGGGCAAGTCACTTAACTTCTCTTAACCTCAGTTTCTCCATCTGAAAAAATGAGGATAATAACATCACTCACCTCAGAGAGTTGTTGGGAGGAACAAATAAGATAATATATGTAAACCTTAAATATGAAATAAATGCATAGCTAGCCATAACTATTGTGGTTGTTATTCCTAAAGTGCTATTTTTTTAGTTTCCTTTTCTCATTCTTTCTCCAAGAAAATACCTAAAGTGTTTCTAGATTACTATGGTTTCACATATTTCCACGGCAGAATTATGTAAGCTGAAGATTTAGAATTGGAATGGTTCATTCAGGCAGAAGTCCAAAAAGGTTACTTTGACATGATCAGGATCACATGGCTAATAAGTATCTGAGATAGGATTTGAACTTTTTTCTTTTTGACTCTAAGTCTAGTGACCCATCTATCATCTCTCATTGAAAGTATTTCTATCCAAATTTAAGTAAAGAAACAATTGGATCAGAGAAACACACATTGAATCTGGCTTGCCCTTTCCTCCTTATTCTTCCAGAATTTTAAACTCATTGCTTCCTATAGAGAAAAGATTTTTCTGTCTCTGGATTAGGCTTTAAAGAGATCTCTAGAGAGGTCACTAAAAAAAATTTTTCTTTGCTCTGTTTTGTTTTATTTTTAATGAAAAGATTGTCAATAGAGGAAATGCCATCAAGCTGGGTGATCACATCTTCCATTTGTAGATACTTACTGACATCCTGAAGGTTAATTGCTAATAGTTACACTTTGAGAGACAATCTTGGCTTTTAAATTTTGAAGTGATATAGTCTCACCCACTTGTACTGATGAGGAAATTGAGATCATAAAGGTGAAGAGATTTTCACCTCTTTCTCTTGTAAATGGCTAATCTTATTATGTTTGTTTGCTTGTTGTCTCCTTCATTAGATCATAAACAAATTGAGGGCAAGGACCCATTTTTTAAAATCTTTTTTTATTCAAAGCACCTGGCACAGTGTTAGACATATAGTGATGCTTAATAAATATTTATTGAATTGAATTGGTTTGCTCATGATCATATGGACATTAAGTGACAGATTTGGGATTAAACGCAGATTTGTTGATTCCAGAGCAAGTATGGCCTATCAAAAGGCCAATATAGTACTTACAATATTTTTGTTGCTGTTGTTCAATCCCATCTGACTTTTCATGACCCATTTGCAATTTTCTGGCAAAAATACTGGAGTAATTGCTATTTCCTTCTCCAGCTTTTTTATAGATGAGGAAACTGAAGTAAACAAGGGTTAAGTGACTTGCCCAGGGTAACACCACTAATGACTGAGGCCAGATTGGAACTCACAAAGATGAATCTTCCTGACCCTAGGTCTGGCACTCTATCTAGAGGCCCACCTAGCTGCTCTAGTCGCAATAGGGTATACTACAAAGATTTGTTTTGCAAGCCTCTTAGAACCTACCAGTGGTGGTGATTATTTTGAGCCTGGACCCTGTGATTCTATTCAGAGAAAATTTGAGAGAGCACTATTTTGGTAGAATTTAGTGGTTGATTTGACCCCAGATCTGGGATTCAGCTATGCAGCAAGAACCTTTGGTGGTATTTGAAGCTCCTTCCTGGTTGGTCCTTTTGAATAAGAATGTGTTGCTCTCTCTGTCCTTGAGCTTGGAATGGAAGGAAGTGAATCAAATTTATTTGTACCTCAGGGAATTCCACCCTTTTTTCCCCTGTCTGTCTGCTGGTTGCTGGAATGAACTGGGTGTTTGGTTCTTACCCCTAAGAAATTCCTGTGATGACAGATTGACTATACTTGTTCACATGCGTCTAAATTGTCTCTATTGGGGAATTTCCCTAGATCACAATTATTGATTTTTCTTTTGCTAGTCTAAACAGGTGAAATAACCTTTCTTAGAATCATAAAGCATGTAATAGGTTACCTCATACCTAAAGACAGATCTGGCTATTCCTCCATATCAGAAGACAAGAGAGCTAGACCTGAATTCAGGAACACCTAGGTTCAAATCTGTCCCTGTCATATAACCCTGAAAATAATGCCCACCATGATTTTTCCAGCATGTTTGAAATATAAATCTCCCCTCGCAAAAAAATAAGCCCCAATTTAGATTGTCAGCCAGATGGACACATTTAGTATGTCTGTTGTAATACATGGGAAATGTATTGAATTATAAAGTAATAATACTAATATATAATTACATATAAATGCAGAAGGTTATTAACATTAATATTTAAAATAAATGATAATTAAATATTTATAAATACCCAAGCAGTTGTCTTTGAATGAGAGGTAAACTTTTATTTGCCTTAGTTTTCTCATCTCCGAAACAGCACCTCTCCCAAGATTGTTATGAGCATCCAATGAGATAATATTTATATAATACTTATAATATAATATATAATATATAATGGCACATAGTAGGTACTTTGTAAATGTTAACTATAATTTTGAGTTCTTTGTGACTTATTGAAATCTCAGGGAGCTGAATGAGAGTTCTATATTGTCTGTCCTAAATCTGAGAAGCCTGCAGTCAGTAAAGATCCTCATGTAACTGTATACAAAGCAAGACTTTAAGACAAGAATACCTGGGATTGAGCTTTAGCTCTGATTTTCTATGTGATCATAACTGAAATACTTCACTTTTCTGAATAAAAGATGACCATATGATTTTATAGATTATAGATTTTTTAGATTTTAATAGCTGCAGTAACATACTTATAGAATTATCATGAGTTTCAAATGGGATATGATGTTGGAGGTAGTTTTGCAGACTTCAAAGCATATGCATGTTGTCTATGATTATTACTGTTTTTAAATTAATTTCATCTGGAGGCAATTATCCCAGTCCTATTAGAGGGGAAGTTTTCCTTAAAGTGGAGTTCATTACCAGCTCTGGATAGTCAGATGGGCCACATCAAGAAATATTCAAGCCTGATTGTCCCTTATCCATCAGAGAACCAAAATATGGGGAAAGACTAGGAAGTCATGACATTAGCATCTGAGTATGATTTGTTTAATCAGGCTCATTCCTTTATAGTCACACCTTGGATGTGGCCTTCTGACTCCTGTAAAAATGGAGTGATAATATAATGAGGGAATCAAATAAATTAGTGAGAATTTTTTGCCCTCTTTCCTCTAGTGGTTTTAGAAGTTTCAATTGGCTCTATAGAAAGTTCTGGAAGGGACACAGGAATATGGAGCCAGGGAAATGATGGGGGTAGATACAAAAGAAGAAAAAATATTTGTTCTTCATTTGACAATCCAATGTGAAGATAGGGATGGTTGTAAATACAAGCTACAGAAACATAAAATCATAAATAACCAAGTAATTTTTTTTTAAACAAAGTACTAATTGGGTTGGAATTGTGGTTGGTGGGAAGGATAGAGAAGTGAATGGTAATGATGTATGTTCTTTGCGTGAGAGTATGTTTGTGTGTGTGTGTGTGTGTGTGTGTGTGTGAGAGAGAGAGAGAGAGAGAGAGAGAGAGAGACAGACAGACAGACAGACAGAAATATTCTGGGAAAAAATTGTAAAAATGAGATAAAAACCAGATAATTCCCTCAAGACTCTCTCAAGTCTGCTGTTTCTCAGCTAAAATTAAAAGGGAGGCAGTGTGGTAAAGTGGAAAGAGTATTGTACCTGGAGTCATAAGAAAGGAGTTTGAATCTCAGATCTACCACTTCCCTTGATGAAGTTTTTCTTTTTTAGGTTTTTGCAAGGTAAATGGGGTTAAGTGGCTTGCCCAAGGCCTCACAGCTAGGTAATTATTAAGTGTCTGAGGTCGGATTTGAACTCAGGTACTCCTGACTCCAGGGCTGGTACTCTATCCACTGTACCACCTAGCCACCCCCCTTGATGAAGTTCTTCATCCCTCTGTTTTTCTTACATTTACAATAAGGTTTGGAATAGACGGGCTCTAACTTTCCTTCTAGCTATAAGGTTACATCATAGACATTCTTCCCTCTATTGTCTCACTAAATAAATGGAAAATGTAGTTAGAAAGAACACTAACCTGGTGAGACCTTTTGGTTCTAAATCATTTAGCCTCCCTCATTTCTGGATTAAGTGATCTGATTTAAGCATTTCCAACCATTTAAAAAATTATTTGATTCCACAGTTAATATCATGTTACCTTGTTAAAACTACCATTGTTTTCAAGGTACAATGCATTTGGTAGAGATTTTCATCAGGGAAATTGCCTATCCCTTCTTTTTTGGAGTACTTGTTAAAGGGAGTACAGATCAAGAAAATAACTAATTTAATGAGTTGCTCAATCTACCTGATGAGATTACCCAGCTTGGCCCTTTGTCTACAATTATCTGGTGGATGTGGGTATTATCTCTTTGTAAACTGCTGAGGGACACATAGAATATCTCTGGTTTCCAAAGACTAAGATTTGAGTAGGGTGTAACTGCAGGCCCTCTTCATTGTTTAGTATAAAACCTAGTCACTAATATTTCTCTACCTTTCAGGATTCTTTCTTTACTTTGCTCCTTTCCCCAGAAAGCAACAAGGGATGGAGAAGGGATGAGATTTCTCATTTGTATTCCTCCAGGGGCATCTAATAGTATCTTAAAGGAGCAAACACATAGCAAACTTTGACCACAGTGGGCAAGAGCTCTCTACTTTTCAAGTTCTTTTATTTTGGCGATTTGCTGGAAGAGTGTATATCCAATATGAAGGGGAATTAATTTTTTAGTGGATTTCCATAATTCTTGGGGATTCCAATGATTCTTATGGGTTCTTTGATGACTTTTTTGTTTTTTCAATTTGTTCATAGTTTTCTATGATTCCTTGGTATCTTATACCATTCTGAGGAAGTGAAATAAAGACTGCTTTATATTTGGAAGTCATAGTATTCATTCAATGTTTGTGGGGGAAGTTGGGAACCCTATTACCTAAATTTAGGAAAAAATCTTGATATAAGTCATTTGGTTATTTAGAAAATTACAAATTGAACCAGTAGTCAAGGGAAGATAATGAATCCTTGGGGTCAACCCTTGAGGATTGAACCCCTATTAAACTGTCATGCTAGAGTCTTTGGGAGACTCTGGGTGTCAGGGGACAGTTGAGTCAGTGTTATAAATTTGAAAGCTGGAATCTCAGGCTTTAGCCCACCACTCCTAAAACTGCCTTCCCCATGTACCCATGTATTAATGTATACTTATAACCAGGTAATGGTTGTTGGGAAGGAACTCTTCTTAATAGACAAGCTTACAATTCCATCATTTGTTTCTTTGTCATTCATTTTGAGGGGGGACCATTGTTATATTCCACATAGTTCAATTCAAGTTAGGATAAAATTTATTTTTTTAATAAACATGGATTTAAGTAAGCTCTCTTATATGTAGATGGAATAGCACATTATCACCATTTTAATAGCTTTATGCTTCACATGTGGCATTTTTAGCTTGATAGATGCAAAATAAATATTTGATAAAGGATGTTGTACCTGGCATACTTACTGAAAAACATGTAGAAATCCTGGATATTACCAGTTTTAATTTTTGCCCTCCATTCTTTTTATGCTTTTTAATACAAAATCTTTCACACAAGGGATCCAAATGAAATCCAGTCATGGCTGCTTTAGAAGCTTCTCAAGAATAATGTTTCCTTGTTCTTAGTTCTGTTTTGAATGTAACTCATATGAGTTATATTCATGTAACATGATAGAATATCACTATTTTGTTATTTTTATTTTATATTTCAAGACATGTTTTAATGATATATTTTGTTTTCTAAATAATAGTTTTTAATAGATATATTATCCCCTTAGCATAACTGAGCCTCCCTTTGTGACAAAGAAAAACAGTTAAGTGAAAATTAAGTTGACCCATCTGACACTGCACAATTTCCTGTTCTCAAAGACCCTCACCTTTCTTCTGGGAGTGGTGTGGGAGTATTTTTCATTATCTAGTTTAAAGATCTAATTGTTCTAATTGGTTTTTCAGTTATTTCAGGTTTGACATCCTTATAATGATCTTTTTATTTATATGACTATAATCTTGTGTATATCTCTCTTCTGTTTTTTCTTTACTCCATTTCAATTCATTTGTATATATATATATGTATATAGTATGTATATGCATGCACATATAAAGAGAGGTATATATATATATATATATATATACATGTCCATATAGTCCCATATTTCTCCCACTTCTTTCTACTTATTTCTTACTATACAATAATATTTCAATAACTTCACAATAATATTCCTATATATATAGATATAGATATAGATATATAGATATATAGATATATAGATATATATAGTTTTCCAGTCATTTCGCAATTAATGGACAACTGCTTTCTTTCCACTTCTTAACTTTCACAAAGAATGCTGCTGTTTGGTAATATATTCAACTTTTTATTTCTCTCTTTGCCTTCCTTATGTTATGTAAGTATTCTATAGTAGAATTGCTGAATCAAAAATTATGATGAATTTAATCAGTTTTTTTTTGTCTAAGCCCAAATTTTTTTTTCAGAATTGGGCCACCAGTTCAGTTTTACTCTTAAGTAATTGGTCTTACTGTAGCTCCATCTAAATTAACTGCTTTCCAATTTTTATCATCTGTGAAAGTTTCAGGGAATGGGACAAAAACTTCAGTGTTGTTTTCATTTGTGTTTTTCTTAATATAAGTGTTTTGGAGCATAGTTTTTGTAGGAACATTGATATTAGCAATTTATTTGAAAATTATTCCTTTTCTTTGACCTAGTTGAGCTACTGGGAGAAAAACTTATCTGTGTCAACCCTTCTCTATATAGTAGGAAAATAGAATAGATTTATGTTACGTACTATTATTAATATTTGAGGTATGTTTTCTACTTAACAGTTTCTCTTGTTTGTATATTTGCATTAATTTTGATTTTGCAGAAATTTTTTATGTTTTATCTTTTGTGAGTAACTCTACCCTCATTTTTTTTTGCAAGGCAATGGGGTTAAGTGGCTTGCCCAAGGCCACACAGTTAGGTAATTATTAAGTGTTTGAGGCCAGATTTTTCTTTGAGGTCGAATTTGAACTCTCTACCCTCATTTCTTAAGCACTCTCTTCCAAGCACTAATTGCGAGTTATTTTTATTCTCATCTAAAATGTATTTGTGTTTATGTTTACTTTGATATGGCCTTTTATAATCATGTTGGACATTTACTTTGAACTTATTGAATAAGATATAAGATGCTTATGGTATAAGAAGCTGGTCTAAATATAATTTTTTGACAAACAAAAATTATGACAGTTTTCCTAATAGTTCTTGTCAAAAAGAGAATTCTTTTCTAGTAGTTTTTATTCTAAGGTTTATGAAACATTTGAATTTTGATGCTTCTACTACTTTTCTATAGATTTGCTTTTCTATTTTTTTAAAAAAAAACCAAATTGTTTGTTTTGATGATTACTACTGTAGTTTGGTTTGAGGTGAGAAAATAACACACACACACACACATACACACATACATACAATTTCTTTCATTCTTCTTTATAAAAACAGTATTTTATTTCCCAATAAAAATTTACAAATAAAATTGTAAAGACAATTTTGAGCTATCATTGTTCTGAAATTTGAATTCCAGATTCATTTTCTCCCCTCCCCTTTTCCTAAAATGGTAAAAGATTTGATTTTGGTAATATATGCAATTAGGTAAATCTTATTTCCAAATTAGTCACAGTTATGAAAGAAGTAACAGAGCAAAAGGAAAGAAATACAGAAAAAAATAGCTGAAAAAAGTATACTTCAATCTGCATTCAGAGTCTTTATTGGTTCTTTATTGGTTGTCAATCATATTTTCCATCATGAACCCTTTGTAAATATTTTAGATCATTGTGTTGCTGAGAAAATCTGAGTCATTCATAGTTGATCATCACATAATGTAATTTTTGCTATGTACAATGTTTTCTTTGTTCTGATCATTTTACTTTGCAGTAATTCTTACAAGTCTTTCTAGGTTTTCCAGAAATCTGCCTGTTCATCATTTCTTATTGCACATTAGTATTCCATTACATTCATATGCTGTACTTTTTTCAATCATTTCCCAACTGATGGGCATCCCCTCAATTTCTAATATTTTGCTTCCACAAAATATTTTTGAACATGTAGGTCCTTTCCTCTTTTTTTGTGATTTTTTTTGCTACAAACCTAGTAGTGCTAGATCAAACAGCTAGATTGCCCTGTGACCATTGTTCCAAATTGCTCTCCAAAATAGTAAGAACACCTCACAACTCCACCAATAGTGTATTAGTGCCCCAATTTCCCCACATTCTCTGCACTATTTATCATTTTCTATTTTTGTCTTATTAACCCATATAATAGGTGTGAGGTGGTATCTCCAAGTTATTTAGCAAAAGTAATTTAGCGAACTTCTTTATATATCTACAGATAACTTTGATTTCTTCATTTGATAACGATCTGTTAATATACTTTGACCATTTATCAATTTGGAAATGGCTTTTATTTTTATAAATTTATTTCTCTCTCTCTCTCTCTATACACACACACACACACACACACACACACACACACACACATGTATTTGATACATGAAGCCTTTATCAAAGATACTTGCTTTAAAGATTGTTTCACAGCTTTGTTTTCCTTCTAATCTTGGTTGCATTGATTTTGTTTGTGCAAGAGTTTATTGATTTATTATAACCAAAATTATCTAATTTACATTTTGTAAATCTTTCCATCTCTTGTTTGCTCATGAATCCTTCCTTCATTCTACTTTTGAAAATTACTTCCCTTAATTTCTAGACCTTTTGTTCCTCCAAATAAATCTTATAATTAAAAAAAAACTTTCTTAATGTTTTCCTTCCATCATTTTATTGTTATAAAACTGAATATATATATATATATATATATTAACATACATAGTGGAATTAAATTATCTCTAATTACTTATCTTCCTTTATGTCCATAGTGATTTTATATGATATTTCTAGAAAACATGTATTTTTATTGCTTAAATTTCAGTTATTTATAAGTAATTTTCAGTGAAATTGCTATTGTCATTTTTTCTTGGCCTTTGTTAGTGATGTATAGAAATGTTGGTTATTTTTATGGACTTATATTGTATCCTATTAATTTACTAAAGATATCTATCATCTCAGTTAATTTATTCAAAGAATCTTTTTTAAAGGATACCTATATATATTCTTTAAATAGGGAAACTTTTGCCTTCTTTGCTTATATTTGTATTTTTAATTTTTCCCTCTTAGATTATTAGGTTAGCTAGCACTGCTAGAACAATGTCAAGCAATAGTATGAAGTGTCATGTTTGCTTTATCACCATTTATATTAGGAAAGTTTCCAGTGTTTCTCCAATGCAAAAAATGCAAGCTCTTGAACATTAAAGAAATACATTTACACATGTACTTCTTATGGCTTTTAGGGTAACAGTGCTATAATGTCAAAGGCTTTTTCTTCATTTATTGGAAATCATTAATTTATAATTGTTTATGGTCATATAAAGCCTGATTCTTGAGGATCGTCCTCACTAAATATGGATGGTCAACTGGTGATGAATTCTTTGACTATAGCAACTAATGAAAAATTGACTCAATCCTTTTGGCCCCCTTCTGATGCTTCAGTCATGGAAGAGTGACAGAAAAGGAAAAGAAAGGTTAAAAAAATTACTAGTTTTAGAACATCTATAAACTTAATTTATTGGTACTCTAAATTGAGATCCTATTTTTTGTTGAGGAAATGAATTCATATCAGCAATTATATTCTCACTATAAATTAAGCCAGAAAAAGAAGCAAATTTCAGTTAAATAAATCTTGGAGAGACAAAAAAAAAAGGAATTTGCAGAATAGGTTTTATCAAATGCTCACAGAAACATCATTATTTGTCATTTTGTTCATCTTATTTTGTAGTACTTGTGCTTAGCATTTGCAAGAAACACTACTATGAAAATAATTGAATCAATCAATGAACATTTATTGAAGGCTAATGTGTGCCAGGCACAGTGCCAAGTCCTGGTACAACTTGCCCACCAACATAAGTTGTAAAAGATGAAAGGACAGAATAATTTTATTTAAATCAATATACATATTAATCTTTGGTAATGATGAGTGAGGTGAAAAAAGGTGAAAGAAAAAGTAGTATGTACAAAAATATTCATAGCAGCTCTTTTTGTAATGGCAAAGAATTGGAAATTGAGGGAATATCTATCAATTGAAGAATGACTGAACAAATTGTGCTATATGTATGTGATGGAACACTATTGTTCTATAAGAAACCATGAGGGATAGGATTTTGGAAAAGCCTAGAAAGACTTGCAAGAATTGATGCTGAGTGAAATGAACAGAACTAGAACATTAGATGCATTAACAATGACATGAGGTGATGATCAACCATGAAGGACTTGTTCATTTCAGCAGTACATTAATAAAAGACAATTTAAAAAACTTGTGATGGAAAATGCCATCCTTATCCAGAGAAGGAACTGTGTAATTTAAATGAAGACCAACATGTATTATCTTCAATTTTTAAAAGTTGTCATGTATCTATGTCATTTGTTTCTCTCAAATGCTTTCTTTCTTCCATTTGGATCTGATCCTTCTCTCACAACATGTTCAATATTGCTCTATGTTATAAAGGTAGAACCTATATCAGATTCTTTTCTGTAAGGTAGAGGGGAAGGGAAGGAAGGGAGGGAAGGAGAAAAATTGTAAAACTCAAACCTTTAAAAAATGATTGGTAAGCTCTTGATCATTGCCAACTTTGCATGCAGTTGAAACATAAATAAAAAGATATTTAAATTTTTTAAAAAAGAAAAAGTAGTAAGAGGATTAAAAGCTCATAGATTACAAAGAAGCTTCATAACTTTATATTATGAACTTCTTTTTGCAAAAAGTATTTTGAAGTTTTGAATAATGCCACAAAATTAAATTCTTAAATTTATATTTATTATATTTTGACAGATAGGATCAGGATCATTATTAATGGGGTAGTTGTCTCTATACAGGCAGATATCAGAATTAGTAAAAGCTCAAAAATAATCGTGAGAAAAATGTGCTATAAAAAGAAGCTTTTTTAACTATTTAAACTAATGATGATGACAATAATAATAGATACGATTTATATAGCATTTTAAGGTTTGCAAAATAATTTGCAAATGTGTCTCACAAAAACTCTGTGAGGTATGTGCCATTGTTATTTCCATTTTAGAGATGAAGAAGCTGAGACAGTGATTAAGTCACTTTCTGGATGTACATGAATAGTAAGTGTTTGAGACAGGCATGTGAACTAAGGACTTGCTGACTTCAAATCCTGTCTTCTATCCACTGTACCAATATAACTGAAATAATTGAAAATAAAAAGTGATTAATAGACAGCAGAAATGATATTGACACTAATTTTAATATTTGTATAAAAAGTTTAAAGCAAAAAAGAATTCACAATAAATGTAGCACTGATTTGGAATGTATAATCTTTATTTGAATCTTAAAATGAAGAATGATGTTTGTCCATCAGCAGTTCCTATTCATAAAGCAGAGAAAATTAGTGGAAGTTTAAAGTAGTTTTAAAAAGCTTGGCAAGAGACATAATTAAATGAAATAATTCTATGGGTATTTAAAAAGAAAATGGAAGGAGGAGAGTAAACACAACAACAATGGAAAAATATCTGCAAAGATTTTATTGCAAACTCTTTTTCATTGTCAATGACAATGTTGTCATCAGAGCAGAAGATTAATATCATGGTCTCAGATATGTATATATAATGGAAGTAGAAATCAACTAAAGAGAACAAAGATGGGAAAGACAGATTGGATGGCTCATAACTTTTTTAAAAAATGATTTGTTTTGAACATTACAGAAATATTAAGGCATTAAGAGATTAATTTGTAATGTATCTGAAGAAAGTAAAGATGCCAAAGACATGGAAAAAATCTTGGCGCTTATTAATTTTGAAAAAATCTACCAAGTCAATAACCCCATAATCCTATCAACCTATATGACCACTGTCTCATCTATACAGTTTTTGTATAGATGCACACAGATAGACCTAATGATTATATTCATAACAAACAAGCATGATTTCACAAGTCATATCCAATTGTGAACTGCATGCTTATTTCAAAATTAATAGAAAGATTTAAATAATACAAAATTCCATTCTGGCATTTTATTTGATGGAACAAAATGCCACCTCTAAACTCTCTCCCAACTTTAAAATTTAGATATCTTGAAATATGTAACAGAAACAATCCTTTTCAGTGACTAACTGATGATAAAACACATGGCAAAATATAAAAATGAGCACTACCATGATGGAGAAGTCCAGTGTGGATTCTAAAATGAAGAGATTTTTATTTGTGGATGGTGAGTTCCTTTAGATGCTTCCATTTGTGGATTATGCTAATCCTGCTGGCTAAACAAGCAACATTGAAATGCACCATGGAAAAGATGGGCAATAGCTCAAGCTTTTGTTCTGCCTATTCACACAGCAGAGATTAAGTAGATGAAAAATGTCCATTGCCCAGATTATTATTCACACATAAATGGACAGCTTAGAGGACTTCTCCTTCAGTATGTACTGATCATCAAAAATATAATATGAAAATTTGATAACGATATGACAAAAAAATGAACAAGAAAAGGAGAGAAGGCTAAATTGCCTTTGGGAGATAGCAAAGTTCCTTTCATGACCCCATATTTTTCCCATAAATAAAATCTATCTTTTAAAATACCAAAATTCCACTAATGGAAGGGAGACATGGAATGAAGCAGACTCTGACGAACTAAAATTGAATATATTACACAGATGCAATTGAGAGGAGCAATGTGGGTGTGATCTGACTGCACCGTATAATGATAAACTAATAATAAGTGTAGAAGAGCAGAAGTTAAAGAAGGGAAATGTTTGATGAAAAGCCAAGATGACATATGAACTACAAAGTCCAAGAGCACGAGAAAGAAAGAGAAATTCCATTTAAAGTAACTATAGACAACTTTAAATTTAAATTCTACCTCTCAAGACAAAAACAGAAGCTTTATGAACACAATTATAAAGTACTTCTCACCCAAATAAAGTCAAATCTAAATAATTGGAAAATTACCAATTGTTCATGGTTTGATTGAGCTAATATAATAAAATTGGCAATTTTACCCAAATTAAATTACTTATTCAGTGCCATACCAATCAAACTACCAAACAACAACTTTACTAAGCTCCAAAAAAAATAGTAACAAAATTCATTTGGAGAAATAAAAGGTCAAGAATAGCAAGGAATGTAAAGGAATGTGGTCTAGCTCTACCAGATCTAAAATTGTGATATAAAGTTGCAGTCATTAAAACTGCCTGGGACTGGTTAAGAAATAGAATAATAGACCAGTGGATTAGAATAGGTTCAGAATGACTCAACAATTTACTATTTGACAAACCCAAAGATCAGCTTTTGGGTTAAGAACACACTGTTTGACAAAAATTGTTGGGAAAACTGGAAAATAGTATGGCAAAAACTAGGCATAGACCCACATCTCATACCTAATACCAAAATAAAGTCAAAATAGGTACAGGATTTAGACATAAAGGGTAGCACCATAGATAAATTAATAGACCAAGAAATACTCTATCTAGGGAAAGATCTATGGAAAGGGGATAACTTTATTGCCAAACAAGAATTATAGTAGATTATAAATTGAAAAATGAATTATTTTGACCATATTAAATTAAAAAGAGTTTGCACTAAAATCAATGCTGCCAAAATTAGAAGGAAAGCAGAAAGCTGGGAAACAATCTTCACAACTAGGAGTTCTGATAAAACTCTCATTTCTAAAATATATAGAGAATTGTATCAATTTTATAAGATTACAAGTAATTATCCAATTGATAAATGGTCTAAGGAAATGAATAGACAGTTTTCAAAGGAAGAAATTAAAGCTATACATAACCATATAACCATATGAAAAAGTGCTGTAAATCATTATTAATTAGAGAAATGCAAAGGGAAAATGATCAATGTTGTGAACAGAACCATTATAGAGAGCAACCATGGTCAAAGAGCAATAAAAATGTTCATACTCTTGACCCAGCAATTCCAATTCTAGGTCTTTCCACAAGAAATTATAAAAAAAATGGGAAAAATCCTACATGTTCCAAGATATTCATAGCAACTCTTTTTTGTAATGGCAAAGAATTGGAAATTGAGGAGATGCCCATCAATTGGAGAATGGCTAAATAAGTTATGGTGCATGAATACTATGGAATATTATTGTTCTATAAGGAAACCATAAATGGTTGGACTCTAGAGAAGCAGGAATGACTTACAAGTTCTGACACTGAGCAAAGGGAGAAAAACCAAGAGAACAATGTACACATTAACAACACTGTAAGATGATTAACCTTGATGGAAGCAGCTCCTCTCAGCAGTTTAGAGAGCTAGGACAACTATTAGATCTCCTATGGACAATGATATTCCTATCCAGGGGATATAAAACAAAACAAACAAAAGCAAACAAACAATCCTTTAGAATCTGATGAACATTTCATAAAAATTATCTCTTATGTAAGTCTTTCCCTTCATCCTAACTTCTCATACCCAAAATGACTAATCTGTAAATATGTTTATGAAAAGTATGTATGCACAATGCTAACCTGACTGTTCCCTGCTGGGGGTGGGAGATGGGAAGAGAGGGTAGAAGGAAATTTTTTAACTTAAAAACATTCAAATGAATATGGATAAAAAAGTAAATTGAAAAAATTGAAAAAAAGCTAAGATGGATTTGTCACAGGTAAGGGATAGCACATTGATGGCCACAGTACTCCACGGATATCCTAGAAATACTAGTAAAAAGTTAAGAAAAGCTTCAAACATATTGAATGAACTATCTGTGGTTATACTTCTAAGAAAATATTAATGTAACTCTTACTCTTTTTTTTAGAATTGCCTAAAGCATAATAGGTTTTGTTTCATAAATTCATTTTAATTTGATTTGTGCCTACATGTTTTTAATATCTATCTTATATGAAACAATTAAAAAATACAATCTTCTAGTTACTTTAATTTTGAGGAATTTAATCAATGTTTTTAGGATTTTAGTAATTTTGTATTTCCTTCCAAAAATTTTTTTCATATTATTTTCCCCTTTTTTTAACCAAACATGATTAGTTCTATTTACATTTTTATGATTAACTTCTTCACTTGCCACTAATACTGTACTCTGTCTCAAATTTCTTGAAATTACTTGTACTGTGTTTGTCTCTGACTTGAACACTTTAGATTAAACCACTATTCCCATGCAGATAAAAGTGTGATAGTGAATTCTCCATGACAGCCATTCTCTAAATTTCTGTGTAGTTTCTAATGCCCTTTACTAAGAAATGGGGCTTTAATTCTATCTACTTCCTGATTTCATTACTTTTATAGGATATAATAGAATCAAATCTCTAATTTGGGGGCTTTGTGTTTACATAGTTCTTATTTTTTTCTTCCTCCCTCCTTTGCCCTCCCCTTTACCCCACCCCTATCCCCACCCATCTTGTTTGGAATTTCAGGTAGACTTAAACTTTGCTCAGACTTCTAATCATTCAGCTCATTCATGTTATTAAAAATATCCCACTTCCTTTCTCTATATCTTTTTAAATTTCTTTTTGAAGGAAAAAGATCTTCTTGTGAGGAATATCATTCCTGGGAATTTTAAATTATGAGGTCAGCACAACATGAATGTAGGTAGAGCGGGGAGTCCTTTGTAGCCTGACTTTGAAGGATATTATACTTATATTTTTTTGGCAGGGAGACACTTTTTCTTCATCACCTGCTCTTTATGTCACAAAATATTCCTTTGGCGCCTGGATTCCCTTTTATTTTAATCTCTCCTTTGTCTCTCTAAAATTCTCTCTCCCCCTCTCTGGGATCTTGACCATTCACCTCTACTGAGAGATAGTCTAAAAAGTATGATCTCTGCTTGGAGAAGCTATTGGAGAAGCTGTCCAGACACAAAAGAGTTCATTCATTATAAGACTATTGTCTTAATTTCTTTTGCATCTGTGTGATTATTCTATGTTGTTGTCAAAGAGTTTTATCCCTGCTAATAGGATATAACTCCAATTTTTCTTTTAGTCATCAACTCCCAATATTCAATCCCTACACTCTCTTACTATCCCCAAGGAAGGGGGGAAAAATTGATAATCTATCATTTCTTTCAAGTTCTGACCAGTTTTACTTTGTATTCTTTCACTTGCTTCTGAATTCCTTTTTCTATCTAAGAAACCACCAAAAATGATTAATTTTTTTAATGAGAGAAGGTTTATGTCCTTAAAACGTTAGTCCTTTTCTTCTTCTTTCTTCTTCAACAATTTTTTTACTTTCATGCCTTTTGTTCTCAGATTCTATTGCTAATACATGCTCTCTTGTTCCTCAATGTCTCTTAATGTGTTTTTAAAAGTGAAAATTCCAAATAAAACAAAACAAAATAAACTCCCATAGAGTATACTCTGAGTCTATTTGTAAACAAGAAAATATTCTTTTTATTTCTTTCATTGTTATTGAAATATGTTTATCTTTCCTCTGTTTCACAAGTTTTAATGCTGAGTAACCTGTTGAAATCTAGTTTTTCTTTTAAGGAATGTCTTCCCTTTTACTAAATAATCATAATTTTTGTTGATTGTTCGCTTCAGCTCTTCTTTCAGATGCAAATGCAAGATCCATGTTTTCTTGTTTTTTTTAAAAAATCATTCCATTTCTTTCTCTCTTGTAAACAAGGAATAAATATGTGATTTTTGAATATGGAAATTGTTTTCCTTAGATACCTACAACATCCTCTGTGTATAAAGTTTGAACATGATGTTTCCTGAAAAATTAAATTTGAAGTGAAGTTTCTCTGTATTGATATTTGTGGATTATCTTGATCTGTATTCTGCTTTAAACTTCCAATATTTTTGGGCAACTTTCTTATGTGATTTCTTGAAGTATGTGACTTTTGTTTAATACTACATCACTTTAATTATGGAAGACCTATAAGCCTAGATATCATTTAGATTCTCATGTATTCTAGAACTCTCATGTATTCTAATTTTGCAGCATTTCATCTTTGTCAGTTCGTTTTCTTTCTCTTACTGCATTTTAAGCTTCAATCCTTCTATTCTCTTTTGTAGATTCACTATTGTTTCAGATAGTGTCTCCAATATAGAATTGTGATTTGATTGAGTAGGAAGACTATTGAATATGGAGGCAGTGAAATGGAGTTTAACTATCATCTTTCCTACTCACTCCTTTTATAAAACTGTAAAGACCTGTGAATTTCTCTAGACCTTCGTTTTTTTGACCATAAAATGAAGAGGTTGAACTAGATCACTAAGTATATAATTTATTCTAAATTTTTTACATTTTCTGATCCACTGATTTCTATTCCAAACTCTCTAATTTCTGTCCTTATTTCTTGATATTATCTCTTAATGTTTTGCTTTTAAAGCCATCATAAAAGTTTTTAGAAATGCCCCAGTGTCACTTCTTGTAGATATATAGCATTTATTGTATTGTTTTTTGCCTTATTTTGAGTTATTGGAGTTAATTTTGTGTCAAAAATTCTTATTTCTTTTCATTTTTCCTAATTAGTTGACTTTATCTACCATTATCGGTTATTCTTCTGTTTTTAAGGGTGTCTTGCAATAAGACTATTTTTAAGTTTCATACTTTTTCTTCAGAGGTGTAATAACTTTGAGACAGGGCCAGTTCTGTTTTACCCCCATCCAACTCCTGATATCTAGTTCTTGTTCTCTCTCCAGACATCTATGGTTGAGTATTGGGGTTGTGCAGTTGGAACATTACCAGAGGAAGACCCTGAGATGGCATTGCAGCTGGGTCTGCTTTTTCCACCTTTCCTGACCTACTCCTGTGTATTCCACTCTTCTCTTAGAAACCAATTTTCTTTTTTCCCTAGATAAATGCTGAGGGCTGGTTGGATTCATGACTTTTGACCCATGAAAGGAAAGAAGGAAGATTGCCTGAGAAGCTGTTGAGAACTCTGAGAAATCTTTGAAACTAGACTGCTTCTCAACGTTTTTTCTTAATTCTCTTCCAGGCTGCCTGTTTGTTTCTTCCTACACTATATTAGAGAGTTGTAACTAGTTGACACTTCTTGGTCTTTCTTCTCCATAGCCACCTACTTTCTTCTTTTCTTAGGCTATTCCTACTTTATGTCTGATTGGGCTTATTAAGACTCTAAGTTATGAAGGGGCTGGGGAATGGTTAGGAGACTCATATAAGAAAACTTTGCATCTTGTCTTCTTTTGTATTTGGATACCTCCATTCATTAAAATAATAATCATTCTTCCATCCTAAGTCTCAATTATGATTTACTTATAGACCCTCAAACCCCTGAGGATGATGATAAATAGGAAACTGTAGAGGGGTTATCACTAAAAAATGATATGCAAAATGTCATTAGCCACAAGGGATATGAGGTACTCATTCAAGGTTAATGACAATGGGATATGTTGGGGTATCTACAGAAATTTAGGAAGAGTGATCTGGATCAGAACAGATGAACTCCAAGAACAGGAAAAGGATAATAAGAATTATCTTGTAGCTCCTTTTCATAATATCTCCATTTCTTATGTGCTTCTTTTTTGTGAAATTCAAAGGGCCTGAGATTTCATAAGCATGAGGAACTTCCAGAATGAGAACTTTTTCTACTAATTCATCTCTCAACTCATATACAATTTAACAAAATGACCTAGGTAATTGATTGATATACCCAAAGCAAAATAACTGCCCAAAGTCACATAATAATTGTATCAGAGTCAATATTTGAACAGTCTTCAGATGGTCAGATCTAACACTCATCCACTATGCCATACTCCATTTGAAGAAAGACCTGGGTTCAAATCCTATCTCTGACAAATACTAGTTGGGTGACTTAAGACAAGGCAGTAAAACTCCTTCAGTCTCAATTTTCTTATCTAGGGCCAGAACTATTTTTACAGGATTGTTGTGAGGTTCCAATGAGCTATTGTATAGAGCACTGCACAAACTTTAAATAACTATATAAACATCAGCTTTTATTATGGTCAGCACTATTTATTTATTTATCTTGAAACTTCTGGCTAATGATGCAAAGAACATAGATTCAAAATGAGAAAACAGAAAAAAAATTGTATGATAGGCATGTTCTTTGGACTTATATCTGTCCTAATTTTTAATTTCATTTCTCTTGGACAGCATTTCTAACCATCTGTGAATTTCTCAGAAAACTCCACAAACCTTTTCCTTTCTTCCAATAAATTGATATGCAAGTCTATAGATCTTTTATAATTCTCATTCAACTTGCCTCCCCTGAAACTGATAAGAGGGTGTTTTTTTCTTCTTTTCTTTCTCAAGACTAGACTGAAATTGATAAATCTTAATTTGAAAAATCTTTCTTTTACTTTGACTATCAGATTAAAATTCACATGGAGTGAAAGCAGATTGGGGGGGGATGAAAAATATATTCATAATGCTGGTATAAAATCCAGTTAAAAATCAGAAAAAAAATTTACCCTTAAAACTTTTATAGAAAAATACACACTTCCAAATAATAGACAGAGGCTGTTGAGGTCACATGTCTTTTGTATGTCACCTCTAGTCTTCTATTTTACTCAACCCATAACTGATATTGTTACTGAACCTTAGAAAATGAGACTTAAAAGATCAAGTAAGGAGCAGAACTAAGTTGACAAAATATAGCAAGTATATTGTTCCACATATCCTAGCAATGAGATGAGCTCTGAAATAGCTGTGTGTAAGGATGTATTGATTTTTAAAAAAAAATGTGTGAGTCCATTTATCCCATCCAGTAATGCTGGTAATAACATTTTGTATTTGCAGGCAACTTTTACTTGAGAATCTCTATCCTTTTTGGGTGTATTTGTTAATCTTCCTTAAGTATTTTGGAGTTATTCCCTTCATTGATATCCAAGGAAATAGATATATTATTTGGATTCATTTCAAGTCAATGATTCACTTTTGTTACCACCTTCATGCCAGCTACAGAGAATAGTTAGCTAGCAAATATGAATGCTATTCCAAAAACAAACCCAATTGTTAATTTATGCCAAAGTGAGTTTGTAACTGAAAAATTTAGTTGCAGATCCTAAAACTCTTGGGCTAAGACCATTTTAAAAATGCAACTTTTTAGCTTCCAGACTATATACTAAATACTTCTCTACAAAAATATCCATAATGATGTTTACTGTTTCAGATTAGAAAGGGGTTTGCTAATTCATGGCCTGGTAATTTCAATTCAACTCAAGATTTATTAAGTTCTTATTATAGTAACAATATTTTGCAATATTCTAAATGAATGAAGAAGACAAGAAAAAAGAGAGGAAGAAGGAGGAGGAAGAGGATATCATGATTATGATAATAGTTCTATTTGCTTGTAAAGATTTCTGCTTTACAGAAAATAGTCATGTTGTCAGCTAGGTGTCATCAGGCTACAGGGAGGAAGAATATGAATGTATTTAAGTTATCCTAATTTTCTTGCACCACATCTTGAATTTGTCTGTGTTCTTTTAGACAGGTGTAAATTAATGCTCAAATTAATCCATGCTCAAATGTAGAAGCAAGCATAGATTTCTGAGCCAAATATAAACAAACTTTAAATTGTTTTTATTGAATTTTTATGGCCTAGTATAATATAATAATTTTTATAATCTAGTATAGCCCAGTATAATATAATAATATAGTCTAGTATAGTCTGGAAATATAGTTGGTTTGGTGGTTGTTGTCCTTCATTATTGAACAGGACCAAAATGACATCAGTATATTGTAGTCAAAGTACAGTGTGTCCAACTATGACTGATAGCATCTTCTTTGATAAGGTCAAGTCATACAAGGCTGTCCTTCACCAGTGTCTCCCATGACATGTAATTGATCCCAAAGTTCTTCAGAGAGACTTTGAGAGTGTCCTTGTAGTGCTTCTTCTGATCCCCATGTGAATGCTTTGCCTTGTGTGAATTCTTCATAATAGTCTTTTAGGTAGATATACTTTTGACATTCAAACAAAGTAGCCAGTCCATCAGAGTTGCACTTCTGCAGCAGAATTTGAATGCTTGGCAGTTGAGTTTGATAAAGGACCTCAGTGTCCACTGCCTTATTTTGCCAGTTGATTTTCAAAATTTTGCTACAATAATTTGAATGGAAGTTATTCATTTTCCTAGCATAGTGCTAGTATATTGTCCAAGTTTCAGAGGCATATAACAATGAGGTCAGTACAACAGCTCTATAGCCACTCAGATTCTGAGCTAATTCTGTCAGTTTGTACATCAACTTCATCATCTGTATGGACAATCTTGGAAAATATACTGCCCGTGTTCTTATCAGTAATCAATGTGACTCCATTAGCACTGAACAGTTGAGATGTACCATAGGTTTTTGGCCCCAAAATAACCTTCAGACCATCTTAAAAGCATTTGTACTGTTACTGTTAACATAAAACTTAATTCACATGTGTTCTTACTGTGCCAAGAGTCCTGCATCTCTCTAACCTTTGCTTGCACTTTACTTTGGTGCCATTAAATGTTTCCTTCTTAGAGACAGATGAACTATCCTTCTGGTAAATCCTATGTAGTTCTTATTTCTCACCAGCTTTTGAATTTCCTTATCATTTTCATTAAGCCAATCTTGATATTTGTGAGTGTTCTAACCCAGATGAGTAAACAAACATAGCTGTATACCAGATCTCCGAAAGCTACCCACTCCTTTTCTGTTCCACTGTATGTTGACTCATTTATCCCTCCAACTTGACAAAAAATTGTTCATGCTCAGAGAAGCATTCTAATCTATTGAGATTAAATTTTCTGATAATCTTCTTGCCTTGGGGTCATCACTTTGGTTGAATGCAAATATTTATCTAGGAGAGGATAAATTTCAGATCACTCTCGCATTATCTACCATACAGCCCCTTTATTACTGACATCCTATCTGTCTCTTGTCCTTACAATGACATAATCTATTCAATGCCATTGTTTGCTGTTAGGGCACTTTATGAAATTTCATTGTGTTTGGGTGAACAGAAAGAAAGCAGCATTGGTGATAAGGTTATGAGACCTCATGCACAATCTTCCATGCTGTGGCTATTTTCAACTCCATTTCTTCTAAGAATTCCTTGGCAGGCCTGGTAGTCTGTACATATTCTTGTATTAAAGGCACCCAGGGTTATAAGCTTGTTCTCCTTTGGCACAATGATGTTGAAGGTCTCCAGGTCTTCATAAACTTTTTCTTTGATCTCAACAGAATTTGATAGAGTAGAAATATAGAGGTAGTGATGACAGCTATGAGTGACAATTGTATTGTTATGTCTGTCATTCACTCCTATTGAGGCAGACAAACTTGTTGATGAGATTAGTTTGGACAACAAAACTATGTTTACTTCAGAGAACTCTCCTTTGTAACTAAGAAAAACCATGGAGAGCCAAGGTGGTGGTTCAAAGGTAGGAAACTCTTGAAGCTTTTCCCGAAACAACTTTGAATGAAGCCTCTAGACACAGAACCCACAAAAAAATAATAAAACGATTTTTCAGAGGGATATCTTGAAGGAATTCTTATAGATTAGGTAAAAGGGATTGTAGCCTAACGTAGGCAGGAGAAGTGGGAAGCCAGCAAGAGGCTCTTAACCATGGTGCAGCTCATGTTCCAGCTCAACGCAGGTTCCCGCTCAGTTAACCCAGCAGTGTGGATCCCAACCTCAACTTGGAGAGCAAGGTTTGAACACCGGAATACTAGTGCAGCTTTGGGTTTCACTAGCACAGGGAGCAAACTGTGAACTCTTGGGACTATACACCCTATCCCATAGTAGCAGAATTCAAATATCAAAATGAACAACTACAACAACAAAAACAAACAAAAAAGCACTATGCATTGATAGTTACTATTCTGACAGTGATGATAAAAATGTCAATTCAGAAGAGGAAATTAGTTGTAAAATGCCTCCATGTGAAGCCTTAAAGGGATTTATGAATTGGTCTCAAATCCACAAATAGCTTTTTAGAAAAACTTTTAGAAAAAAAAAAGGATTTTAAAAACCAAAGGAGAGAGAAAGAAAATGGAGAAAAGAATGAGAGTCAGCAGGAGAATTCTAAAAAAATTGATTAAAGAAAATTATAACTTTAATTTAAATAGTGATCAAATGGAAAAAGAAATCAACTCTTCTAAAAGTCAAATTAACCAATTGAAAAAAGTTAACACAAAGGTTAACTGAAGAAGTAAAGCCCTAAAAAGCTAGAAATGGACAATTGGAAATAAATGAATCTATGATTCATTAAGATTTCATCAAATAAAATCAAAAGACTGAAAAAATAGAAGAAAATGTAAAGTACCTCTCACTTATAATGACCGACCTGGAAATAGAACCAGGAGAGATAATGTGTGAATTATTGACTGACCTGAAAGTCACAATCAGCAAAAGAGCCTATACAATATCTTGTAGAAAATTATTTTGGAAAATTGTCCTAATATCCTAGATCAAGAAGGCAAAATAGTCCTTTAAAAAATCTGTTGATCATCCCCAAAAAGAGATCCCCAAATTAAAAACTCCAAAAAAGAATTTTAGCCAAATTTCAGAATTCTCAGCTAAAGGAGAAAACACCACAAGCTGTCAAAAGAAGCAATATAAATACTAGGGAACCACTGTCAAGATTACAGTGGATTTGTCAACTTTGACAAAAGACCGAAGAGTCTAAAATACAATGGATTGGAGGGCAAAGGAGCTTGGATTACAACCAAGAATCAACAACCTTTCAAAATTCAGCATATTCTTTCAAGGAAGAAGATGGCTTTTCAACAAAATAGAGGATTTTTTAACATACCTGATAAAAAAATGTGATCTTGTAAATATAAGACTCCAGAGATGCATAAAAGGTAAGTAGAAAGGAAAAAAAAATGTTAGCCAATAAGACTAAGCTCTATACAATACTTCCCAGTAAGACTAAACTCATAACTTTTTATAATTGTGTTTCTCCTAGGACAGTTGAAAGGAGCATACTTAGACAGAAGGTGTGGGTATACAATTACTGTGATCATAGTTTTAACTCTTGAGAATTGAATTTTTATTGGGATAGTTGGAGGGACTGTACTTGGAAAGAGGGTGTGAATATAAATTAATTATGATGTAAGGATCTTATGGCTCTTGAAAATTATACTTCTGTCAGGACAATGGGTATAAGACAGCTATAAAACAAATAGAATATGGGAAAAAAGGATTATACTGGGTGGGGGAAGGCAAAGGCATTTGAGGATAAATAACACCATATGAAGAGGCACAAAGGACCTGAGATAGTAGAGGGAAAGGAGGGAGAATACGACCACTGAGTAAATTTATTTTTCAACAGATTTGATTCAAAGAGGGAATAACACACATTCCAAGAGGGTCTGACAATTTATCCTATCCTATTGGGAAACAAGGTAGGGAAAGGGAAAAGAATAAGGGAGTGATAAAAGGAAAGGGAAAAGTAAAAGTAGAAAAATAAAAGGAAAAGGGAGAATAAAAGTGAAATAGACTGATAAAAGGGAAAAAAACAGATTGACAGAAACAGCAATCAAAATCAAAACACTGCTGAGGAAAAATAAGAGGAAAGGAGAGAGAAAAGTACAAAGTGTAGGAAGCTTTCTTTCTCCCTGAGCAATAATTCTTTTTTTACAACATGGAAATGATAATATGTTAAACATAATTGTACATGTACAACTTATATCATATTGTTTGCTGCCATGGGGAGAGGAGAGGGAAAGGAGGGTATTAGAAAAATGTGGAATTCAAAAGCTTGCAAAAGAATGACTGTTGAAAATTGTTTTTGCGTGTAATTGAAAAAGAAGGAAAAAGAAAGAAATTGGGAAAGAAAGGAAAGGAAAAGATCAATGTAGTCAACTCTAACTTCATCAAGGTGAGCGTCATTTATCCTTGTTTCATTCAGGAATGCTATAAGGCTACAATGCCTACTGAGTTCTCTTGCAATAAGAATTGTTCATCTGTCTAATTGAATAGATTTTGTGCCATCCATAAGCGTGCACACATTTCATGGTAAAAGGAATCCTCTTTGCAAATGATTTCTTGGGACAGCTAGGTGGTGCAGTGGAAAGAGTTCTGGCCCTGGAGTCAGGAGGACCTGAGTTCAAATTCCACCTCAGACACTCAATAATTACCCAGCTGTGTGATCTTGGGCAAATCACTTAACCTCATTGCCTTGCAAAAACAACAACAACAACCCCCCCCCCAAAAAAAAAAACCCAAACAAATGTTTTCTGTACATTTTGGGGGGGGTGTTTTGACTCCAGGGTGGGTCCTTTAAAAGGTTGCTAAGTCACTGAAAGGGTTGTTGAATGCCACTGCTGTACTAGGTTAAGGAAAAGATCATCCTATGACTTGGGCCACCTGTGGCAAGATTGTGACTATAGTGCCTGGTGTATCTGTACCTTCTGCTTCATCATTTACCTATTGCCACAGAGCTTTGAGATAGGTAAAAATGATAAAATTGTATGAGTGATGTCTTTTGGTTTGCCCATACATTGGATTTACGTGAGGTAGAGTTGTGCAAAGGTGTTGGGTTCCAGAGTCATCAGAGTCCAGTGATAAAGCAAAGTCAAGTTGACTGGTGATGACTAGGAATGCAATAGATGAATTTGGCATCTTAAATGTTTAACTAAACTCTAGGCAGTTCACATGTCTACTTGAGCTACTCCAGCATTCATATATACATATGTATATATGTAAACACATACAAAGCAGGAAAAAGGTAACTTTGGAGGAGAAAATGCTAGTAGCTAGGGGAAAAGGCCTCATGAGGAAAGTGAGGCTTGAGCTTGGTCTTGAAGAGAACACAAATTCTAAGTGATAAAGTCAAAATAAGAGTACATTCAAGAAATGATAGTGAATATGGAAATAGATAGAGGACCATGTATAAGGAAGAATAAGAAAGAGTATTATTAAACCATAGGGTATATAAAGGACCAGAAGAAGACCAGAATGACTATAGGGAGCCAGATAATAAAGAGCTTTAAATATGAGGATTTTTGTTTTTTTAGTTTTTACAAGGCAATGGGGTTAAATGGCTTGCCCAAGGCCACACAGCTAGGTAATTATTAAGCGTCTGAGGCCATATTTGAACTCAGGTACTCCTGACTCCAGGGCTGGTGCTCTATCCACTGAACCACCTAGCCGCCCCAAATATTAGGATTTTATATTGAATACTAAAGGTTAGAGGAAACAGAGAAAGGAGAACAATGAATTGGGAGGTAACAGGGAGAAAAGTAGTAGAGGAAATGAATTTATCTTTGTCTTAGGAAAAAATTTTTCATGACTTCATGGAAGATGGATTGAAATAGGAGAGGTTTTAGTTAGAATGACCAAAAAGAAAGCTTTTTCCTGGTCTAGGCCAGGATCTTAAAGGACTATTACATTAAACTAATGTTTCTCTGGGCCATTATTTTGTTTAGTATAATCTATTTCATTAGTTATACTTTAAAAAGGTGGTTTCTCAGTTAGGAATAGCTTCATGTAAAAAATTTTAAAAAATCTTGTCTATTTATTTTGCCCATTGGGTTTTTTAAGAGCATTTTCGCATTAATTATTCAATTTACGTTAATTTTAGCAAGTATTTATTAAGCCCCTACTATGAACAAGGTGCTAGAGATATAAGGATAAACATACAAACAGTTATTGTCTTCAAGGATATCACATACTCCTTGGGAAAAGCAACAGAAGCACAAAAAAGTAAGTGCCAAACATAATATCTAGGAGTTGGAGGATTACTAACAACTGAGGGGAATCAGGAAAGATGTCTTTAAAAGCTCTCATTCCCTGAGTTGAACCTTAAATATTAGGGATTCCAAAAGGCAAAGGTGAGGAGAGAGAACAATCAAAGTATGGGGGACATCCCATGTAAAACACATAGGTGGGAGATGAAATATCATGGAATGGTAGAAGCTAGTATACTGATTTGATTGCCATATAGACTGACTGCAGGAAAGGAACATGAAATAAATCTGAAAAGATAGGTTAGAGTGAGGATGGGATGGACTTTAAATACTAAATCCAGGAGCTTGTATTTTATTCTCAAGCTAATAAGTGGCCATGTGGAGTTTCTTCAGCAGGGGAGTAGCATGGTCGTTCTGTCTTTAGCTCATTTTATTCTCATAATAACCATGTAAGGTAGACAGAGTAGGCAGTATTATCCTCATAACACTGAGGCAGAGAGAGGTGAAGCAATTTGATCAGGGTCACAGGGGGCATATCGGTGGCACAGACATGACTAGAAATATCTTTTGTGTTCTAGGAATGGCATAGACCATGCAAAAAAAAAAAACCCAAAAAGCGAAGCCTGATTTTCTGTTCCTCAGTCAACTTTTAAAGATTCCTGACTTGCTGAAACAGTTGGCTTTTTTCTCCTAAAGTTAGAAAGATAATATACTGTATTTCCACACACATATATTATGGACATGGGTAGGTAATACAATCCCTTGAATATAGTAGATGCCTAATAAATAATTATTGAAATTCAAAAAAAGAATTGCAAACTATTAATGACTATATGAAAGAATTTTCCCAATTTCTAGGAATACAGGATTAGGAAAAACATGAATTGCTTAAAGTCACAGGTGACCAAGGGATCTAATTGTCCCAATGATTTAGGCAGCACTACCCATGATTTGAGAGGTCTTCTGAACAGTGCCCTTTTCCCAGAGTAGGCTCAGTGTTGAAGCTGAAATGCTCCTCCCCATCATGAATGCTCCTACACAGAATAACAAGGGCTCAAGCAATGGTTGATAAGACTAAAACAGAGAAGAAACAAGTAAATGAAAAGGAGCATGAAGTGTTAGGCAATAACCTAAAGCATGCATATTGTGAATTGGAGAAGATCAAAGAGCTGAAGTTGAGAAATGAAGTGGAAGAGAACAATAAAAGAGAAGAACTGTGCCTACTTCAGTATTAAGTTATTGGAACAACAGAAGAGACTGGCCTAGGAGTAAGCCATAATAGGGTATAGCCATTATAGAAAGAATGAACCTATATGTTTTACATGACTACACATATATAAACTATATAGCAAAGTGCTTCTCAAGTTGGGGGGAAAGGGAACAAGAGAGAATTTGGAAGTGAATGTTAAATGAATGTTAAATATTAAATATGTTAAAATGTTAAAAAAATGTTAAAAATTGTTGTCACATATAATTAAGAAAAAAATTAAATAAAAATAACAACAATGTGACTTAGTTTCAGAAAGTGATTTGTAGAAAGAATTAATAGTTTGGTTTATGTCTTTCAACTGATTGTGTCCTTTGCCTTACTACTAAAACAAACAAGATCATTGTTTAAGGGGCTTGAGTGGATGAGGACTCACTGAGTATCTTAACCTGACTTGCCCTAGTTTGGGGAACACATATGCTGGGGAGGAGGCAGGTGCTATAAATAGAAGGTAGTATCATTTAACTATTTTGGAATATGGTAGCAACTCCCTCACTGACACTCCTGATTTTACACTTGTACCCTCTCTTAGTATCTACCCTCTCAAGGAACAGAGGAAGAAGAAGATAAAGATGTTGATAGAGTCTGAGAACACCAGCACTGAAGAAATAGTTGGGTGTGAGAGGTGGCAATGACATATAACTACCTGCAGATGCTAGTTGCGCCTTGGGCTTATTTATGATCTCATCTATTGATGTAATAAGTGAAATGATGGAAACCAGCTTAGAGGATATGGTAGAAAACCATAAGAAATAGTATTTACCAAAAGAAAAAATGAATGGGAAGAGATTTCACCAGGGGTTAAGGTTGGCCTTTATATCTTGGCAAACTTTTGAGAGACAGGTTCAGGGTGTGATTTTAAGATGTATGGCAGGAAGGATATGTTGTGTATTTTTTAGTATCCTTGTTTGCCCTTCTCCAACCCTCCACCCCCCAATTGTAATAGTTCCATCACTGTGTGGAGGAGAGGGAGGTGGGCAGAATCCCTTTTCTCAATGGCAAGTTTCTAAATCTCTTGTAGGAAGAGAGTATTCCTTGGGGATGTACCTAGAGTTTTGAATGTGAGTGAGATCAGCATAACTGTCTGAGAGATCTCTGACACTAACAAGCAGTGAAATGGCAAAAAGGCAGTCTTAAATAATTCACCAACTGGATAATTAGGCCCTGAATAATCAAGAATTGGCTTGTAACTTATTGCACATATTCTTCTGTGGCCATCATTTATCACTTGCAGAAAGAAGGAAGTTGCCTTGCAACAGAATTGCCTTGCAAATGAAGAATTTCCTAAAGAAACAAGGCAAGTCAGTGACTGAGTAGGGAAGCATACCTGCCGAAGACATTATCATTCTACCATTCAGATATTTTTCAGTGTGTTCTAGTAATTCTCTTAGCAGCAGGGCCTCTGCAGCTGATGATTGTTTGGTGGCTCTGAGGCAGAGAAACCCCAGGGACTCAGAGATGCAAATGTTGTAGGCTGGGCAACCTATAAATAACCATCCATATGGCCCTTGTCAGACAAAGTCCTTGACCAGAAGCAATAAGGTCACAAACAAGCATCAGATATTTTTTTTTTTCTGGTAGAGGTGATCTGACCAGTCATGTCACAACTTTATTGAGAAATTATTTATAGTGGGGAGTTTTTAAAAAATAGAGTGGAAAAAATCCATGTCATACTTGTATAGTTCTTTTATAGCAAAGAGACTGCTGGGAAATGAAGTTTTTTTTTGTTTATGTTTTTGTTGTGTTTTATTTACAGCTGAAAAGAGGAACTGTAGGCTCAGGGCAAATAGCAGCTGTGTATGTGGAAACTGGGAAAATTTTAGCTCCAGGGAAGACAGAGGTCTAGGATTGTGCAAAGGAGAGTTGACCATCAGTTAATCCCAAGGGAAAGACATTAAACTAAGTATGCTCATGATCATTTGAAGCTTTGTCACATTGACCCAATTTACTGCTGTACTAGGATCGCATAAATTTATCCTTTCATCACTTCCTTCTACCCCTCTGCCTCATCATCATCTGGCGAACTGATATTTAGTTGTCCTTGTTCAGTCATTTTTCAGTTCTGACTAACTCTTCATGACCCTCTGGCATATTCTTGGCTAAGATACTGGAGTAGTTTGTTATTTCCTTCTCTAGCTCATTTTATAGGTGAGGAAACTGAGGCAAGCAGGGTGAAGTCTCTTGAACTGATTCACACTGCTGGTAGGTGTTTGAGGCCAGAGTTGAACCCAGATGTTCTTGACTCCAGATCTAGCATTCCAAATTGATCATGCCATTGGGAAAGGTAGGAATCATGTTGAGTTTAGGGATACTACTATCCCCAAAATCGTATCTGAGCACATGACTTTGAGGTGTCCCTATTTCTGATAGCAAATGAGAGCTTGAAGGGAATAGACAGCTCTAGACTTTCGTTCTAAATTTGACACTTCATATTGCATTCATATTACCCAAATTTAAAATGTTAGACAACTGTGTGTGACTCCACAGGAATGGATCATGGATACTAATTTGTTTTTGTCAAGCACATGGAAGCTTTGGGGGAGTCCAGGAATGCCCCACCCCAAACACACATACATATATAGATATATGTATACATATATCTATCTATTTGCTGTATTGTATCTATATGTGTATAATACACATTTATGTATTAAGTTTGCAAACTGCAAAGAAAAAGACAATCATCTCTAACTCAATGAAAAGATACCTGATTTTTCACTCAGACTTTTGAGATCTGTAAGCCTTGAACAACCTTTTAAAAAATCAAGTAGATTTCAAGTATCTTTAAGAGGTTATTAATGGAAATTATCTTAAGGATACCACCCACATGCAAAAAAAAAAGAATGTTAAGTGGGACCTGTTTCTTAACCTCTGATAGGATTATTAAATGCTTTTTAAAAAGCAGAGCATTTGAAAGTAACTTATTAAAGACAAAACAAAGCAACAATTTTCAAAGAACTGCTTAATTTTGTAATTCTCAAAAGAATTTGAACATAAAATGATGCTTAGAGTTTATTCTTCATTATTCAAGGACTGATATTGTCATTTTAATCTTTATCTCATTACTTTAGTATCATCGTTTTTCAGAAGGCTGAAGGGAAGGAGGAAGAGGCCAGGACACCAAAACAAGTTAGCCACCCTGGCAAAAAAAAATGTTAGTATAAAAGAAGACTGGAAAATTGAATTATTTAGTAAAATAGGATTTTTCTTAATAAACTATTTCAGTCTTACTGTGAGGCAGCTAAGTGGCACAGTATGAAGACTTATCTTCATGAGTTCAAATCTGACCTTAGACATTAGCTGTGGGAGCCTGGACAAGTCATTTAATCCTGGTTGCCTCATTTTCCTCATCTATAAAATGAGTTGGAGAAGAAATGGCAAACCATTCCAATATCTTTTCCAAGAAAGATTCAAATTGAATCATAAGCAGTCAGATACAACTGGAAGGACTGAACATGTATCGCTATGTTCTGCTCAAATGTGACTATCTCTAAAGAATATTGTGTTCCATTCTGGGCCCCCATTTTAGTAATATCATTGATAGATTAGAGAACAGACAATGGAAGGCCACCAACAAGGGGAAGGAGCTTTAAATCATTCCATATAAGGATAATTTTTAGCAACTGAGGATGTTTAACAGGAAGAAAAATCTCAGAGAAAGAGAAGTAGAAATGATGGGTTTTTTTAAAGAGCTGTCATATGGAAGAGCAATGGATTGAAGTTAAAATAGATTGATTGGTCTGAAGTAAGGGAAGACTTTCTAACAATAATAGTCATCCAAAAATGGAATGCCTTTTTTACTAGAAGTCTTTAAATGCAAGCTGAATAGTCACTTATTAGGTGAATTGTAAAGGGGAATTCTTATTTAGTCATAGATTAAATGAAAAGCCAATGTCTTTTTTTCCTGGTGGAGTTGATCTGACCAGTCACAACACAGTTTTATAAAAAAAAAGTCACTATTCTAAAAACTAGGAATTTGGGGATTACCTCTATTATTCTTGTCCTTGTCCTTGAGAACATGGTTATATTTGGACCTCAGGACTATAAACATAAAAGTAATGTTTACTGGTTTCATTCTTGCATTTGAACCTTTGGCAATAACTACCATCACCACTACCTCTACCACAACAATAACAACCACAGTGACAGTAACAATAGCTAACATTTATAGAGCATTTTAAGTTTTATAAAGCACTTTACCTGTTTTCTTTCATTTGAAGATTATTCATTTAGGGAAAGAATTGCAGATAAATTTTTTCTCCTTTAATCTTTAGCTCTTCCTCCTTGATTTTCAGGATAGAGAATCTATAGTCACCAAATGACTGCTTTGTCCCTCTTATGTTTCATCATCCACTAAATAGTTACTTCTTTGACTTCACTTCAATTTGATTATGGGATGGTAGAAGTCAGAAAGTTAATAGAATTTTAAAATTAGTCTTTTATAATTCTTTCTACTTCTAATTTCATTTATGAAAATTTTGAAAATTTACTTGATTTATGAAAAATGTACTTGATACTTAAACACTTTGGGAGATTTATACAAGTCTGACTATGCCGCCCTCAATAAATTTCATTTTCCTTCCAAGATCAAATATAAAATCCTCTGTGTGGTATTCAAAGCCCTTCATAACCTTTCCCTTCCTACCTTTCTTCCTTTCTGTCTTACACTTTACTCCCCTTCCCATACACTACAATCCAATTCCCACTGTTGTTCAATCATGTCCAACTCTTTATGATCCCATTTAGAATTTTCTTGGCAAAGATCCTGGAATGGTTTGCTATTTCCTTCTTCAGTTCATTACAGGTGAAATTGAGACGGAGTAAGTGAGTTGTCCAAGGTCACATAACTAGTGAGTATCTGAGGTCAGATTAGAAAGATGCCTCTTCTTGACTTGAGGCCCAGGGCTTTATCCACCATGGCACCATCTAACTGCACCCAATTATACTAGCTTCCTTGCTGTTGTTCACAGAAGATATTCAATCTCCAATGTCAAGGATTTTCATTGAATTTCTTCCATGCTTGGAATGCTTTCCTTCCTCATCTTCTCCTCCTGGCTTCCCTGACTTCCTTGAGGGCACAACTAAAATTCTATTTTTTTCTGGTCACATTTAAATATTAATGTATAAACTCTAAAGTTACCTATGTAGATATAATGTTAATATAATGATGTACATACAGCATAATAATGTACATATGAAATTAACTATGTACATGTAGTATTTTATTATATTATGTACTAGAGAATGGAAATGGAGAAACTATAGAGTTACCAAATGACTCTTTTGCTCCTCTTATGATTCAACACCCACTAAATAGTAGTTACTTCTTCTCTGACTTCACTTCATAATTTGGTGATGAGATGGTGGAAGTCTGAAAGTTAATAGAATTTTAAAATTAGTCTTTTACAGTCCTTTCTACTTCTAACCTTCATTTATGAAAATTTTGAAAATTTACTATGTGCTATATTATATTATATGCACATGGATGTACATATATGTGCTATATTGTATTATATGTACATAATGGTTTGCATGTGTTCTTTCCCCATTGAAATGTGAGCTGCTATGTGAAGGCACAGACTATTTATTCTTTCTATGTAGCCTTTATTATTTGGTTGGTTGACTGGTTAGTTGGTTCTTGTCCTTTGTTATCAAAGTAGACCAAAATGACATCATTATGTTTGAGACAAATTACAGTGTGTCTGACTGTGGCTGATTAGACCAATAACAAACTTGGAATGATCTACCACAAGTGGGGCACAAATAGTCCATGTAAACACCTGGGGTGTTTGCTATAAACTTACATATGCTACTTTTCCTTTGAGCTGCTTCAATTCTGCCCTTCTCATAGAGCTCAGCACCCTCACTGATGAGGGTATGCCATGATGGGTGGTCTTGTGCCATTGTCTCCCATACTGTAAATCAGTTCTAAAGTTCTTCAATGAGACTTTCAGGATGTCTTAGTATTGCTTCTTCTGATACCCTTTTGAGTGCTTGTGCCCTGCATGAGTTAGTGTCTAACATAGGTGCTTAATAAATGCTCACTGTTTTGTGATTTCTTCAATGTGGACAGTCTATTTACTTGTTTGAACTACAGTTTATCCATGTTTTCTTTCTGTGATTCTTGCCTATCAATCTTCCATAGAAGATTCTTTTTTTAAGACTTATGATTGGGCTGGTTTTAGATCATTGAAAATACTGTATAGTTTCTTAAATGCAAGGTAGTCCGCTCTCCTATTCAATTCTAGATGTGACTCATTGCATGTCTAGTTAATAATGATCAGCAATAGTAATGACCATTTCATTGACGTGATTTCCAAGAACTCTTAGATGTTTTATATCTCATTTTCACATGGAAAAAATGGCTTTATTTTATTGACCTTTCTTTTTTTTACCTGTGTATACCAAAAGCTATAGAATGTCATGAGTACAGGAAATCTATTTACACAAGAAAATAAGAAGCATGATGCTTCATCATTTTATGAAGATTTCAGTTTGCAGATGTAACTGTTTAAAACCTTTTATTTCCTCCTGGGTAAATAAAATAATGGTAACTAATGCTTACATAGTGCTTTAAATTTTTCAAAATTTTCCTCTTTTGATATAGGGAGTACAAATGGTATTGTCTCAGTTTTACAGGGGAAGAAACTAAGGCTCAGAGAGATGGAGTTACATAGTATCCAGGACTAGAAAAAGTGGTAGTCCCTCTGCATTCTGTCCTGTTCAAACCACAACTGAAGTATTATATTACCTCTGCACAGTATATATATTGGGAAGGACATTGGAGAGCATCCAGAGGAATGCAACCAGCATTGTGAAGGACCTTGACTTCCTGCCATATCAGAATTGATTGAAGGAACTGGAAATGTTTAGCCTGAAGCAAGGGAGACTTGAAAGGCAGGAAGAGAGTAGGGCTTAATAACTATCTTCAAATATTTGAAAGGCTATCATTTGGAAGGGGATTAGACTTGCTTAATTTGGCCCCAGAGGGCAGAATCAGGACCAATTGGTAAATGTTGCAAAGAAGCAGATTTGGGCCAAATGTAAAGGAAATCTTCCTAACCATTAGAGCTGCTTCAAATTAAAAGGGTTTCCCCTTCACTGGAGGCCTTCAGACAAAAATGGATGATCACTTGCCAGATATGTTGTAGAGATTCATGTTCAGGTATGGATTAAACTAAAAATGGCCTCAGGTTCCTTCCAACTCTGAGATTTATTGATATTGCAAGTCATGTTCAAGATGGTGCTTCCAGTTAGTGGGAGAGTCAGATCTGTAATCTATACTATCTGACTGTAAGACCAATATCTTTGTAATTTACCATATTGCTTCAATATTGTGTAAACTGTACCAGGTGTACATTGGTGATCTGGCTATGGCTATATCGCCCAAATAGCTTACAGATATGGTCATTTGCATTAAAAGTCTCTATAGAATGCTTTTCTAACAATTAAAATTTAGACAAATCATAATATTAATTGACATTTATAAAGTGCCTTAAAATTTACAAAGTACTTTAATGCATTATCTTATTAGAAATGTTGTTTTTGTTAAAACAAATACATATAAATGTCATATTTAAGAACATTTTGTCAATTTTTTCCAAATAATATAGAATTGGAATTAATTCTTTTTTGATTGATATTTTATTTTATTTTTCCAATTACATATATGAATGGTTTTCAACATTCATCCACATGTATATGAATATTTATAAGTTGCATAATATTCTTCCACTCACCCTTCCCACCCCTTTCCCCTCTGTGGTGAACAGTCTGGTATACATTGTAATATACATTTGTGATTAACATGTTTATAAATTAGTCATTTTCTATATGAGGAATAAGGACTGGGGGGGGGAAGAAAACCATGAGATAGGAAGGAAAAATATAAGAGAAATTTTTTTTTAAAGTGAGCATAGTATTCATTCAGATTTTGTAGGCTTATTTTGGTTTTGTTTTGTGTTTCCTTTGTTTTTCTTCCTCTGGATGTGGATAGTATTGTCCAAAACAGGTCTCCCAGGGCTATCCTACCTCTCTCTGAGCTGCTGAGAGCTACATTCATCAAAGCTGACCAGCTCACAATGTTGTTGTTAATGTGTTATGGAAGGGTTAGGACATTAATGCACAGTTGGTAAAATTGTGAACTAATGTAACCAACATGGATCTATGCCCAAAAAAGCAATAAAACTGATCATACCCTTTGACCCAGCAATACCAATACTAGGCATATATCCAGAAGAAAATAAAATAAAAAATGGGAAAAGTTCCACATTTTTCAAAATATTCATAGCAGTCCTTTTTTGTGGTGGCAAAGAATTGGAAGTTGACGGGATATCCATCCATAAACAAATTATGGTATACAATTTTTATGATGTACTATTGTTCTATAAGAAACCATGAATGACTAGAGAAACATGGGATGAATTACAGGAACTGATGCTGAGTGAAGGTAGCTGAACCAAGGGGACATTGTACACAATATATAATTTAAATCAAGAATAGTAGATTATACAAAATGATCTACAATTCAGTATCTTAGCAATTCATTCTGAATAGCCACTCAAAATTGAGAGGACATGGGTGGATTTTACTTTTATAAATAGAGATTGCTGAACTCACAAATCCACTGAAATAATGAAGTCTCCATTGAATGTTCTCTTTATAATAGGAAACTGAAATTTGATTCCTAGCTTTTCTACTAGTCAGGTCTTGCATGTAGACATTTATTTTTGATTTAATCTTTTATTTTTAATTTTGATTTACTCTATTCTTTTATTTATTTTATTATTTTAAAATTAAATAAATTTTAAAATTAATAATTTTTTCCATTAAAGATTTTATTTATTTTGAGTTTTACAATTTTTCCCCAATCTTACTTCCCTCCCCCATCCCCCATAGAAGGCAATTTGTCAGTCTTCACATTGTTTCCATATTATACATTGATCCAAATTGAGTATGATGAGAGAGAAATCACATCTCCAAGGAAGAAACATAAAGTACAGGAGATAAGATCAGACAATAAGATATCAGTTTTTTTCTAAATTAAAGGAAATTGTCCTTGGACTTTGTTCAAACTCCATGGTTCTTTATCTGGATAATATTCTGTATCTTCTGATGTCTGCTCAGAACTCCCTAATATTTGTATATAATATGGGTATACTTGGAATTACCATACCAAACTGCCATAAACCTTTTGAATCAGATTGCTAAAAAATGTGAAGAATCTTATTCATTAATATTCATTCAAACAAAAAGAATTCTGACTACCATCTTATTTATGACTCAGTAGAGAAGAAGTCGTATTTGTACTTCCAAGTATTTCCTTCCCACCCCCATTCTTGTCTTGTGGTTCAAAAGAGAAAGAAAAAAAAAATAGATGGCAAAACAATCTTAATTGCTTGCCTAAAAGTCTCTTGAGGTTCTTTAAAAAAAAAATCTTTTAAGGGGTGGCTAGGTGGTTCAGTGGATAGAGCACCAGTTCTGGAGTCAGGAGGGCCTGAATTCAAATTTGACCTCAGACACTTAGTAATTACCTAGCTGTGTGGTCTTGGGCAAACCACTTAACCCCATTGCTTTGCAAAAACCTAAAAAAAAATCTTTTAAGTCTTTATTTGCCATTCCATTGCAGTGGTCTAGCTTCAAAATCTTATATTAAAAAAATTCTTTGAACTACATAGCATTGACCTCTTCATACCTAATGATGTCTGGTAGTTTTTACAGTATGACCTTTGATATAGGCTGCTTATAGTTATGTTGATTGTAATTAATGATCATTATAATGCTTTGTTGGATCTGTGATCTCATCCACATGACTACTCTCTCCTGAGATACATTGTGATCCATTCTTGCCTTCTACTCATTCTTCTCTTTGTCCTTGTGCAAGTCCTACACAGGCCATACATCTGACTTACAATGGCCCTTTCTCTAAATCTTTTGACATTACATGAGCATAAATGGAGAAACAGACTATTTATCTTCCCTTGCATCCATTCCCTATTCCCTTCTCACACCCTTATCCAGGATGACCTGTATAAGTATAAAGATTATTCTCAAAAATATTTTTTTCACTTAGAAATTAGGCACATAGGACAATAATAATTATTTTATATTACCTTTTTGAGCAATAATGTCTTTTTTTTCTCCCCAAGTATTTGTTATGATGTCTTTCTTCAGATAGCATGGAAATCTATTATTGCTTAAAACTATATCACTTCTCTCCTTTCAGTATACCTAAAATGTCTGATTTTTCCCATCTTTATTTTCTTTAAGGTCATTTCTGCTTTACATAGCAGGTCAGGAGCTATAATGTTAGAATCAAATAAGGTGGTATTGAAAGGTGTGTGTGTGTATATATATATATATATATATATATATATACATACATTCATCCATGTATAAGCATTTACATATGCAAACATATTCATAAACACACATATATACACACAAACATAAGTATATATATATATACATACATAAGATTTTGTTATGGAAACTTTTCAGATATTTTCCATTTTAAGTGTTAATTTCTTTTTTCCAGTTTGATGCTGAAATGTTCTCAGGCTTATATGACTTAATAAGATCTTTCATCGAGATTTTGAAAATTTGTTTTTTCATTCACTATTTATCTTTGCTTTATGAAATTATACTGCTTCCCACTCCCTTCATAGAATCATATCATAAATATAGATCTGGAAGGGAAGTCAGATATTATCAAGCCAAACCCCTTCATTTTACACATGAGAAAACTAAGACCTAGGGAGTTTAAGAGACTTACCCACGTACATACAAAGAACAAGGATCAAAAAAGAAACAAAGCAATAAAGAATAAGGATCTAAGGTGAGATATGAACATGGACTTTCATGATGCTAAAGTAACTTCTCCAAACACTATATATTACTTATACAAAGTTTTTTTTCAATTAAATTTATATTCTAAACTGGTCTTTCCCTTGGTTCCTATCTCTGTCCACTTGAAAAGTATTTCAAATATTTATTGGTTGAGATTACATCTAGATTTTATTGGTCTCCTCTTTGTGATTGATTTTATAGGCTGAAGTTCTTAGAAAATGGTGATAATCTGTGCCAATTTCTGCTCCTTTATCCATTCCACCTAAAATCAGCAGTTTTTTTATTTTTTATTTTTTTGTTTTTTGGTTTTTGCAAGGCAAATGGGGTTAAGGGTTTGCCCAAGGCCACACACCTAGGTAATTATTAAGTGTCTGACCGGTTTTGAACCCAGGTACTCCTGACTCCAAGGCCGGTGCTTTATCCACTACGCCACCTAGCTGCCCCTAGCAGTTTTTTTTTAAACAAATCATATTGGAGTCATTAAACTGGACTTCATATTTTATTATTTCAATTTGGTATTAATTTTTTTCTTTGCTCTAGAAAGTTAATGATTTGACTGTATACAAATAGCTGATTTGGAAATAAGTTATCAGTAATAACAGAATAAAGGACCCAGGAAAATAACTTAAATTCTACTTTGTCTAAGGCCTTCATTTTACAAATAAGAAATTGGAAGTCTAAAGAGACTAAGTGACTTATTAAAATTTACACAGGTACTAAGTGTCAGAGGGATGATATGATCCCTGGTTTTCTGACTCTGTAACCAATGTTTTTCCCATTGTACTGCACAGTCTCTCAACCATTTCCTATATGTTAAAAAAGAATCAATATGAAAGAAGTATTCATGATACAAATAATAGGAAGTTTTTTTCATAGTCTACAATAATTTAGCTTCTCTTGTTTCTTACTACTTTATTATGTTTTCTAGAATATTTTTATCATCCTCCTCTGTATTCTCCTTTACATTGAACTTACTAAGTTTTAAAGAATATGATTTAGTCTGGATCATAATAGTGAAATCTTCATAGAATTTGCTTTCTAATCCTCTGAAATGGATATTAGTAAATAGTATGTAAGTGGGACATGCCAGTTTCTTCATGATGGATAATTAATTTTGATTTTGTTCTTTAACAGCTTAACCAGAGTAAGATGACCAAATTTCCCATTAACTTATATTTCTTGCACTTTGGCACATGATAGAACCATTTTTTTCTTTTTTCTTCACCAAAGAGAACCTTTGAGTCATTTCTCCATTCATATGTAACCTTTGCCTTCTGATTTCATTTGTAAGGAGAATATCAAGATGAACTTGACTCAATTATTATCATCTAGGAATTCTTAACTTGGTCAGTGAACTATTTTAAAAATATTTTGATAATTTTCTACATAATAGAGTTCCTGTATTATTCTGGGATCTATAGCCTTCCCTAGTTTGTCAGAGACATTTTGACACTTAAAAATTGGTTAAAAAAGTCTTTTCTAACTAGTCTACTTGTTAGTCATTGAATAAGAATCTAACCTATAGTATACCAACAATTAAATTTGGGTCAATAGATCATTTAACTCTCAGGACCTTCTGTTTCCTTTTCTTACATGCTTCCACTATTACTGTGAAAATAAAAGATGGAGAGAAGAATCCTATAAGACACATGACCATTTTAAAATTTATATTTGTATCATGGCCAAAAATTTCAACACCAAGAGGCCAGTCTAACCATAAAGAATATGTCTCTGAATTTAGCTAGACTGTCCTCAGAAACCAGACATAGCTGACTTCTGGAATTATGCCCATTCTTGAAGCTTTTGTAGTATGACAGAATCAGCTTGGTCTTGTGTTCTTCTGACATGACTGAAGAATTCAGTAATCACTACTATCTGAGGAGGTTTTGGAGTAAGACGTGTGTGTATGTGTGTGTGTGTATGTGTCTGTGTGTGTATGTGTGTAAAACAAACTGATATTAGAATTTAACTTTGTAAAAAGGTTATCACCAAGCTACAACTTTTACCATAATCTGATAACTATTTTAGAAGAATATATGTCATAGTGATTATTTAATACATAATTTTCATAATCAAAAAGAATCAAAATGTTTAATAATGTATGGTTTAATCGAGAACATGGTAATTAGCTAATATAATTTTATATATTTTTAATTGAACAAATTAGAAATAAGGTTTTTTATTATTAAAAACTATCTTGGATATAATTGCTTCTATATGAATAACTCTGAATTTAATCTACTTCAAACATTTCTATTCTTTATTTTTTTCACTATTGGATTTCTAATGTTGTTTTGAAAAATTTAACACTTGATTATTACCAACATACTATTATATGGGGGTCTCCAGATTGTAGCACAATAAAAATCAAATTTCATTTCTATCCACTCCTTTAATGAATATTTGACACTGTTTAAGGAACTTATTTAGCAATGGGAAAGATACAAATATAAAAAAAATACAGTTCCTTTCGACAGGTAATGTATGCATTAACTATAGGATAAGAGGAACAGTTAGAGGGAAGGGAATAAATATTTTATACAGCAGCTACTATGTGCCAGACACTATTCTAAACACTTTATAAATATCATCTCATTTGATCCTCACAATATCAATGTGATGTATTATTTTATAGTTGAGGAAACTGAGGCAAACAGAGATTTAGTGATTTTCTCAAGTGAGTGTCTGAGATTGTATTTGAATTCATGTTTTCTTATTTTAAGAGCTAGTGATCTCTCCACTTCTCCACTAGCAGTTGTACTACAAATGAACATAATAAAATATATGAGTAAATAAGAGGGGAATGAACAAGGAGAAGTGAGAGTTCATAAGTAAAAATCACTACTTCTAACTAGAGGCATCAAAGGGTATTCCTTCATGAAAGAAACAGCATTAAATGAGAAATTTTGACAGAGTTGGTGTTAAAAGAGCATTTCAGACATAGGGAATATCATGAACAAAGGTACAGAGATGGGAAAGTGGAGGCAAAGGACAACAAGACTTGCGGTTTGATTGAATCTGTAGTATATAAGGGATTATACCTAGGAAGAAAGTCTGGAAGAAGATGCTGATGGCCCTAGAAACTAAACTTAAGAGTTTGGATGTTTTTAGATTAATAGAAAATTAATAACAATAATGTTATTTAATGATTTGGAGCTTGCTGAATGATTCCAAGTGGCATCTCAGTAGACTTCATAGATATTGGTCTTGGAATTCAGGAAAATCTTATACTCTGACATAGACTTGAGTAAGTCAAGTCACTTAACTTCTCTTGAGTGATTTAACTTCTTTATACTCTAAGCAACTTAACTTCTCTATACTCTAAGCAACTCTCTTAAGAGTTTGAGTTTCAGGGGTGATGTCTACTTATATTAATATAGGGAAATGATATCATAAAGTTGCATTTCATACCCCTAAGTTATACAAGCAGAGCTAAGTATCCAGGAGATTAATTTGTAATTAATGTATTGAAATCCTAAAAGGCAGAATTAAAGGGGAAAGTTATTAAGGCACAGGAGTTGGGTTATATTATAATAAATTAGATAAAAAATTATAAGAGTTAATACTAGGGTATATTTGTTTTAGAGAGATGGAAAGGAAGAGATAAATTTGTGAACTAGAATGGAGATAGAATCAACAGGATTTTATAATGAATTGTATATAGGGAATAAGGAAAAAAAAGTTGAAAATGGTTGAGATTGCTTATCCACTTATTTAGTGATAAAGCAAACCTTAAGGTATATTTTTAGATTTGTAAATAATAAAAAAAATGTTGGAAATCTGTTTTGCATGGGTCTATTCTGATTTAAAAGTGTATAAAAACAATGGAAAATAATTTGAGGCCTTGAAGCACCTAAGAACAATGCCATTCAAATTCAAATTGTACATTTGCCAAGGATCTACATAGTGCAGAGCAATGTTGTAGATTCTAGGAAAGGATGAAATTTTAAATAAGAAATGACCCCTTATTACCTGTCTGAGATAACATAGATATATAGTATAATGTAACACGAAATTTTATATGATAGTTATAACTTTATTAAAGCAATAATTGTAATAACATTAATTCCCTTTTCCCTCCCTTGTTACAATCTATCCATCTTTCATATTCTAATAAATACCCAAGAATCCAGAAGAAGCAATCCAAAGGGAACCTTTCTTTCTTCTTTCCCAGTTCTTATTGCCCAGGTTCTCCAATTCAATATCTTTTGGCGGTAATCAAGAGTTCTATCCATTTTGAACTTTGAGTTCAGTGCTCTTACCCAAAAAGTATTGGTTGGAAAAATGGCTACATAATAGAGTGGAATCATCAGCTATAATCTTTCTGGGAAGATAGTGGTTCACGAAATCTTATTTTTCTGCCCTGACATTGCTTCTTAATGTTCACCATCTTCCTACCAGTTTGCCCTTTGTATACCTGGGCTATCTTATTTGCCATTTCAATATAAAGACTCCCAGGCTTTGTCATCTACCATGGTCTTGTAACCAAAAGACCACTGGGCTTTTCCAGATATTATGAAGTTGATGCTTCCTATATGTATTATCTTCCTTTATTATAATATAAACATGGAATTGTCTCATTTTTCTCTTTGTATCACCAGTGTTAATATGTAGCAGTCACTTAATAAATGCTTTTTTATTTCATTCTATAATATGCATGAAACAACATGCTATGTGAGATCCAAGAGAACATTGTTAATGATAGAAGGATGAGAGATGCAGTTCTTGGGAGTAAGTATTTGAGTTTAGTTTTAGAGAACAAGTAATGATCTATCAGTGTCTGTAAAGACTTTCATGAACTGATGCTGAATGAAATGAGCAGAACCAAGAGAACACTGGACATGGCATTATTGTTTCCAACTATGATAGACTTAGCTCTTCTCAGCAGTACAATATTCAAAGACATTTCTAAAGGACTTGTGAGGGAAAATATCATCCATACCCAGAAAAAGAACCCTGGAGTCTGAATGTAGATCAAAGCATGCTATTTTCTATTTTTTAAATTTATTTTATGCTTTATGTTTTTCCCTCTCATGATTTTCCCCTTTTGTTCTGATTATTGTCATAATGTGACTAAAATGAAACAATGTTTAACATAGTTATACATTTATAACATATATCAGATTACTCACAACCAAGGAGAGAGGGGAGGAAAAGGAGTGAGGGAAGAATAATGTGGAACTCAAAGTCTTACAAAAAATGAATGTTAAAAACTATCTTTGCATGTAGTTCAAATAATAAGTGAATAAATTTATTAATAAAAATCAACCAAACAAAATGATTTATCAGGAGAAGGAGAGGGTGAACATTATTAAAGTACATTATAAATAATATCAAATACCCTTGCAACTGATTAAACTAGCTTTGTAACTATTTACCCTTGATAATAGTTTGAACACAAAAATGTTATAATTACTTTTTAATTACCCTATTGTGATTCTTTTCACATTGATTCTCACTTTATCTCTTATGTGGTCAAAATGTATACCTGTTTTTATAGTTCTATTTTTTTACTGTTCACTTTTCATAACAGTTTTTCCATATTACTTTGTATTCCTCATACATGTTGATCTTAATGGAATTGTGGCATTATCTTTTACCAATTCACCCCAATTTGTTAAACTAAATCTCTCTTGTTAGATGTTTAACTTGATTCTGGTTTCTCTAATGACAAATAATTTATATTTTTAGATAATATACTCAACAATGGAAATGTTATATCAAAGTGTTTACTGCCCATACTGCTTACTGCCACACATCTATACAAAAGCATTCTACTAGTTTGAGGTTTTACCAGAAATAAATGAGCATAGAGGAAGGGTATTTTAGGAATTAGGGTCAGTGTGTGCAAAAGTATGTGAGTGGGAAAATATAGTTCACTGGGAGGATGGAAAGTCATCCTATTTTTAATAGTATATCTAGAATATGGAAGAAAATAATGTTATTACCTGAAAAGATGAGGTTTAGTGGTATTCAATGTTAGTCAAGAAGCTTAAATTTCTCTTTTACAAAAGGAAGCTACTGAAAATATTGGAACAAAAAAAGGAATCTAAAATTTTTTTGTGAAGGATAGGTTAGAGATAAAGAGGGAGACTGAGAATACTTGTAGAAACCTATTGTAAAATATGTGGATAATAATGAGATCTAGTACTGAAGTGTTAGCAGTGAAAGTAGAGAGAAGACAAGATTCAAGACTATATGGAGAAACATGATGAAGGTGTTTGTCTTTCATTCTCAAAAAAAGACCATGACATCAGGGAGGTGATGACATGACAAGCTAATGAATTGGATTTGAGTGATGGAGTGCTGTGCTAAGTGACCAGTCTCATTTCCTCTTTTGCAGCCAGCTGGGTCCAGTGGCCAAACATTAATCAGGATAACTGGAGAGGGACTTGGATTTGAGGCAATCAGGATTAAGTGACTTGCCCAAGGTCACATAACCAGCAAATGTCAAGAGTCTGAGGCCAGATTTGAACTTGTCCTCCTGATTTCAGGGCTAGTACTCTATCCATTGTACTACCTAGCTGCCTGAAACATGAAAGAAAGAAACATGACAAAGGTCAAGGACAGAACCATAGGAATAAATCACTTCAAATGGTCAGGAAAAAGAACACCAACAAAAGAGACATCTGAAATGAAAGGGGAGGGTATCCAACAAGAAAGAATAATCAATTTTCTTATGTAAATTACATTATCAGACATTTGTTTTAGGATGACAATGAAATTAAAAAAAATTTCAAAGGAATTAAAAACTATTCAATCACATTCTTGGTACTCCCCCCACCTAAAACATTTTCATTATAACTATATTCATTGATAGTAGGAATGAAAATTTGGAAATTAATATAAATTAGCATATAACCTATAAAAATCAAGACTTATTTTCAGAGACTTGGATAGCACTTGAATTTACAGAGAATTGTGGTAGAAACAATCTCAGATTTGGAGTCAAAGGCGTTTGTGTTTGAAACGTATTTCATGATTAAGTGTGGTCATGAATAAGTGATTTCATCTCTCTGGGCCCCAGTTCTCTGAATATACTATGGTGCCTAACCAAGACCAGTGAGTAAGAGTTGAAAAGGTACAAAAATAAGCTTCATGTTAGGAAAACCTTTCTAACAATTAGAGCTATCCTAATGTGGAATGGACAGAAAGACTTCAAGTAGAGACTAGAAAACACAACTAGTAAAGTGAGTTTTTTTGGGGGGGCTGGGAGTTATTTTGGTGCATGGTTGACTAGGTGATCCCTGAGTTCCCTTTTAGTACTTAATCTATCATCTTATTCAAATTTATATCTTTTTCCAGATTGAAAATTAAAAACAAGAGATTAATTGAACATGGATTAATGATAATTCACATTTTAAAACTAAGGGAAAGGCACAAAAATGATACATATTAGCACTTTGTAGATATTGAGCGAAGTGCACTACATTCCAGGACTTTTTTTTTAATAGTAGATGTATGACCTTGGGGAAGTCTTGTGCATTAATCTATAATACATATTACTGATAGAGTCTAAGGCTAGGGAAACTTAAAGGGCTAGGGAATAATTAATTTGTTCCTCAAGATCAGTTCTTAGCACAGGGCTCAGTACAGAGTAGATACCTTATAAATATTGGTTGAATTGAATTATTGATAACTATTAATATTCAGATCATGCTTGAAGTGATATCTTTATTAGAAAACCTTCCTTATGGCTCCTATCTTTTCACTATTTTCCTTTTCTACTCTTATTAGAGGTTTTCAAATTTTAAGTATGTCAGTTTCAGTTAGGAAATAATGAGTGATAGTGAATTTTCTTACCTAGCTAATTGTCAGCTGAAATTGGATTAATATGGTTCTGTTTAACATACAGATCAGTTCATTACAATGTTGGAATTATAGATTAAATTCAAATGTTTTTATAATTATATGAATCATTAGGTGGATACTTCTCAGTTTCCAGAAGAGATATAGGAAAATTTTATAGGGAAATGGAACATATCATGGAGAATGAGGTAGATAACTTCTTATGAGTTTTTAATTCCTTGTCAAGATCTGTTGGTCAACAAATTCTTATTAAGTGCTTATTATGTGTCAAGAACAATGATATTTGATGGGAATTCAAAGAAAATGAAAAATATGACCCCATCTCACAAGGAATTCCCATTCTAATGTAGGGTTCTTTGATCGCTGACATATGCAAAAATCGAAAGAATAGGAAAGGGCTCAGAATATGCTGTCAGGGATAAATCTGTTTCTGAAACTGAAACTTGTTACAAAGTTACAAAGTTTAAATAAAACAAGGTTTCTTATCTTCTAGTGTTTACTTCATGTAGTAGTGGTTATAACACACAAATTAGTTATAAAAAAATTTTGCATTGTGACTATATTAAAGAGATTCAAACAAAATACTATGTTAGATTTGAAGGAGGAAAGCTGATGGAAGATGTGATGTTCCAATTACAGAATCTCAGAGAGGGAAATGACAAGTAGTAAAATCTATTCCTTGTATAAGAATTCCTTCTTCACCTTAGATATCATATAAGGGGGTTATCCAGACTCTGCTTGAATGGGACTTTTCACTACAAATGGGAATTCACTACAAACTTAAGCAACCTCTTCCACTTTTGGGTGGCATTAATTGTTAGGCAGGATTTTATTCTTTCTGACCTAGAGCCTAAATTTGCCTTGGCAGCATAGACTCAATGTACTTCTATCATCTGGCACTAAACAGAATAATTCCAATCCTTTATAAAGAATGAAGATCTTCAAATCTTTGAAGGCTACTTTCATGTTTCCCCCAAGTCTTCTCTTCTCTAGGAGAAGTTCTTTAGCTTACTCAACTGATCACTCTCATATGGCCTGATACTGAAGACCGTCACATTCTAGCTACTATTATGCATACTACATAACTTCTCAATAATCTACCTTCAGCTTTGACACTTAACAGGTCTGTAGCTGAATTTAATTCTCTGGGCATGGTCAGGCCAGAACACACCTGGACATTAATACTTCTAAATGTATTGACTTTTTTGGCTTCCATATAGCAATATAATGATCACTAAAACCCCCAGATCTTTTTTTTTTTTTTTTTGGTTTTTTTTATGCAAGGCAATGCAGTTAAGTTGCTTGCCCAAGGCCACACAGCTAGGTAATTATTAAGTGTCTGAGGCTGGATTTGAACCCAGGTACTCCTGGGTACCACCTGAGCTACCCTGCTGCCCGCCCAGATCTTTTTTTTTAAATCTACTTATTAGTCAGTCTTCCCTCATCTTTCACCAGTAAAGTTGATTTTTAAACCCAATTAAGACTGTTTATTTGTCTCTTATATATATTTCCTTTTATTATATTTAATCAAACTTTCTATGAAGAATTCAATGATGATGATATTTGATCTTCATTCTTGAAGAAGACTGTGACATCAAGGGAGGCTGATTCCCTGATGAGCACATGAATTGGATTTGAATGATGGGGTTCTGTGCTATGTCATCAGTCTTACTTTCTCCTCCAGAGCCATCAGTGGCCAGATATGGATCACAAAGACTGAAGATAGCCCTGGATGCAAAGCAATCAGGGTTAAGTGACTTGCCCAAGGTCACACAGCTAGTAAGTATCAAGTGTCTGAGGTTGAATTCAAACTCCTGTTCTCCTGATTCCATGATCAGTGCTCTATACACTGAGTCATCTGGCTGTCCAAGAATTCAATTGGTGAAGGGAGGAGAGAAGGTAGTTTTAGACAGAAAATGGTATGTAAGCAAAGTATTCCAGATATAGAGAAAATTCAGTCCAAATATATGGAGATGGGAGATGGAGTGCTATCTCTGAGAAACTTCAAGTGGGTCATTGTTACTGGAACATAAAATATGTTTAGGGCATTTTATATATAAAAATATAAGAAGACTAAAAAATAAAGAAAAGGGTCAGGTTACAAAGGACTATCAATACCTAACAAAAATTATAAAGTTTATCCTCAAGTAATAGGGAGCTCAATTAGTGAAAGTTGGGATTGTGGAAAGGGGAGCAACATGGTCAAAACCACATTTTAAAAATAAACATGACAGTTGAAGGAAGAATGGATAGTACTGAGGGGAGACTTGAAAGGAGACTAAATAAAAGTTATTGCAATAATCTAGGTGAGAGGTAATGAGGGATTTAACTAGGGTTACAACTCTCTTGAATGGATAGATGAGGTTAAAAATACTGTAAAGGTAAGAGTGATAAGACTTGACAAGAGATTGAAAATGTGGGATGAGGGAGAGTGAGGTGTTTAGAATGACAATTGAAGTTGGAAGGATGGGTGGCTGCGAGGATGGTGGTACCTTTAACTGTAATAGGGAAGTTAAGAAGAGGAGTGGGTTATGGGTTAAAGATAATAAGCACAATTTTGGACCTGTTAATGTGCAGTCAGCTGGAGATATCCAAAAGGCAGATGGAGTTGTATGACTATTAGTCAGGAAAGAGATTAAAAAATGGATATATAAATGTGGCAATTATTTGCAATAGAGATGATTAACAAACTTGTGGAGTCTGATGAGATCACAAGAGAGATAGTAAAGAGAAAAGAAGAAAAGAAGGACCAGGAGAGAGCCTTGGGGGGAGTGGGGGGGCAGGCATCTGTGATTAAGAGGTGTGATATGGATGAAAAACCAACAAAAAAGACTGTTTAGACAGATGGGAGATCCAGGAGAGAGCAGTGGCTTAGTTAGATTTTAAAACTTAGTCATTTGAGTCCTAGATGACTTTTTTTTTCAGTTAATGAATTTTCCTTCTTATTTACATTGAGCAAAAATCACATACAATCAAGATCCAGATTAAAATAAAAATCTACAGAATAATTGTGTTAAGCTTTATTCCTGTCTTGAGACCTGCTATAGAGCTTTTTTAAAGTTTTTATTTAAGGCAATGTAATTAAGTGCCCAAGGTCACATAGCTAAGCAATCATTAAGTTCCTGAATTCAGATTTGAACTCAGACTCCTGACTCCAGGGCCAGTGCTCTAGGCACTGTGCCACCTAACTGCCCCCTGCCATAGAGTTTTAACTTGTAGAGTCAGCTACAAAATCACCTATGAATCAAATACAGTTCACAATTTCAAAATATAATCAACAAAATAATATATGAATTTGAGTAGTTTATTAACTCTAAAGAAATGTCAAATTTTCAGTGACTTTCACTAGCCATGAAAAATTAACCTGTTTTTATTCTATTTATTTACATAATTTAATAGATTATCAGAATATAAAGTTTATCTGGGAAATAAATATTGACTTACAGATATGATACTCATGGTTCCAGGTTCTTATTCTATTACTCTCATTTCTTTGGGGTTCACTCAATCCATATTTACCACCCAAACAAGATTCTAGTAGCTATTATCTACTAACATTCAAAACTCTATATTTTCCTTAGCAAGTTCTATGCCTGGTTCAGTCTTTACTCTGTACCTTTTGCTTTCATTCTAGATAATTTCAATATTCTTATTGATACTCCATCAAATATCCTAAACTCCCAGTTCCTCAACTTATTTATTTCTCATGAACAATTCTTCCACTTGCATCAGCTGCACAAAGATATTGTCATCTCCTTGAATTAACCATTATTTTCAAGCATTCCACTTTCATGACCATGAACTCTAAAATTCCCTTATCTAACTTCAATCTCTTGTTTTTCTTCCACTCCCTTTACCTTACAATCCCTAACCATAATCTAATCTCCCCAACTCTCAGTTGGTTTCCCTTCCTTGGCTATACTCTTTCCTTTCCTGTCTTCACCCTCTGATAAGCCAGTTCAACTTTGCATTGTCTCTTTTTCTCAATCCCCTTGCCCCTCTATTCAAACTTGTGTGGCCAATCTTTAGTCTAACATCCAACTCACATAATACTAACCAAAGCTGGAGAAAATCATGAAAGTATGTTGACTAGGACCACTAGAAATTTATATTACATAATGTCAATTAAACCCTTACTGTGACAAGATACCTCTCAGATTGATTCATATTCTACTTGTTTTACTTATACTTTCCATGGCTCCGTTTCCTCCACTCTTTTAGCGTACATTTCATTATATTTCAATTTAAAAATTGAAATCATTTGCTAAAGGCATTTTCTTATCATTTCTTCTCATTTCACTAAACTGTCTTTCACCACTATTGCCTTCTTCACTCCTATCTCACATGAAAAAAGTGACCCTTACAAAGGCAAACTCCTCTAGATGTACAAGTGATCCAATTCTATCCTGACTTTTCCAGCAGATTGTCTTCTCTTTTATCCTTACTAGCTCACTAAGCGTCATTTTCTCCATGTCTACTGACTGTTCCCTTATTACCCATAAACACATCCATATCTCCTCCGCTTTCCAAAAAAATCCTCATTTGATCCATCTATGACCGCTAGTTATTGACCCTTTCTCCCCTTTTGTAGCTAAATTGCAGGAGAAGACTTCTTTTCCTCTCTCTTTTCCTAACTCCTAACAGCCTGGGTTTTTACTTCATCTCAAATAAAATAATTGTCTCCAAACTCTCAGATAGTTTCTTAATCACTAAATCTGATATCTTTTCTCATTTTTCTTGACATCTCTGCAGCTGCTGACACTGTCAATAATCCTGTTCTCATTGATATTCTCTTTTCTTTAGTTTTTCACCTGTCTGACTATTCCTTCCCAGGATCCTGTGCTAAATCTTCAATATACTTCAAATCACTTCAACCCACTAACTGTGATTCCCCAGCAATCTTTTTTGGACCATTTTCTTCTCCATCTACATTGTTCTAATGATCTCATCATCTCTCATGAATTCAATTATTATCTCTACACAGAAGACTCAGATCTATTTTTTCAACTCTAACCTTTATTGTAATTTCCATATTTGAATCTCTAACTTATTAGACATGTTAAACTGAATCTTCCCCAGTTTCTAACTGTCCCATTACTCTTGAGAGAATCACAAATCTCCCAGTCAACCAGGCTTGCAATACTATTTATCATACTTGACTCCACATTCTCATCCCTCATAACCACTCGGCCATCGAGTCCTGTTGATCCTGCCTTTGGAACATGTCTCACTTGAAAAACAGCCATTAGGTCTAGAACAGTTTGTGATATGAATTGACAGAATGATCATCAAAGATGATGAAATTATGGATCTATGAAGAACTAAATTATGAAGTGTGTTCAGAATGAAAATTTCTTAGTCAATTGAGTTTCTTTAATTCTTACAAGAGGCTTTAGTAAAAGATAAAGAAATCTCACTTTTAAAAAACTGAATTTATTGGGGAAAATTGTATAGTCAGTTTCCCAGGGGAACACTGTAGTGGCTCATATAAGAAACCAAACATTTGCAATGTAGAATATTTGCATACATAGGAGTACAATTGTCCTGAAGAAAAAAAGTGATGAGAACATGTGGCTGTCTCTCAGAATATGAACATCAAATCTAAGATAGATAACATTTTTCAGGTGTGTGCCTTGAGGAAAACATTGTGAATACCCATAAGAAATGCCATGTCTTGGGGAATTTTTGAGGAAATATAGGTGATCCTTCCTGTCCTGGGTATAATCTGTCCCTCTAGCTCTAAGTTTAATGGATGGAGATTTTATTTTATTTGCTCTTGATATGGAGAAAACAAAATTGCAATCATCTCACTGTACAGTTTGTAAAATCATTTCCACTCTGCTGTTGTCTGTTCCAGATGTTCTTCAGTGGATAAACCTACCAAGGAACATTTTAAGTTGGGAGTGACTTATATTGAAATGCTTTCAGATTCTTTATTAAATGTAGCATATTATGAATTTCTTCTCTGTATAACTTAAAAAAAAAACAAACCCAGCTATCTGAACTAGCCAGCATAATCCTTTCATTGTTTCATGAGTAAACCGTCACAAATCTACATAATATCCTGGAGAGCTAGAGTTTTCATTCTTCTTCTTGATTTACCAGCGTGGCATAGTTAAAAGATGTTGAAGATGTTGGAAATGTTAAAATACATATGCAGCCCATCAGCTTCCTACTGGCTACAGTTCTGAGGATGCTCAAATGCTTAAGCAATTACTTTCAAAGTTAATTGTAACTTATGCTCACTAAATTGACTCCAGATCTGCTTTTTAGACAGTAGCCTAGGAATGGCTTATTTTGCAAACTACTTCCAGTCCCAGGCCAAACCGCACGTCTTCTTGGAGGATATCCACTGAAAATAGTTCTGATACAAGGAGCTACAATTCTGTCACTTTATGTGAAGTATGGGATAAAGAAGGCCAAGAAAGTGTTTCGGCATTATCCTTTTTTCACTTAAGAAAGGTCAGTTGTCATTCAAATGCTCTTCATTCTTTGTTCAGAAGAACATTTACCACTAAATGCTCTATTTGCACATTCTGGAGAAAAGTATTATGCATTTTTCTAATCACACTATTTAACTTGAAGATCATCGATCAGATTTTCATCCTGTGTGACTCATTCATTGAATCTCTAGACTTTTTTTTGTCTAGAAACTTTCCTGATGTAGAGTATTAGAACTCATGTTCACTTGAAAGAGACAAAAGTCTTATTCTATAAACAGCTTTGATTGATGCTTCCATCAGCTAATATATCTAGCACAAAGTTATGGTGAGACAAATTAAATATATTTGGAATTCTTAAATATAAATTATATTGTGAATGTCCTTAGAATATTATTTGTTTCTATGAATGTGTTTATATAGAATAAAAAGAACTAATCAGAACTCTCAATTAATTGGAATTTTTTATGTGTTTGACTCAAAAAAAGATTCTCTATAAAGCTCTATTATAATGTAGAGAATAAATCCCTTCCCCCCCAGATAATTTCCATAGGTCCATATATATATATATATATATATATTATATATTAGTTCTAATCTGATGTATCTCTTCATGGGTAATATTACAAAATATTATAAAGAGAATTATTCTTAATTCCAAACACTCTATTTCTTTAAAATAGGAAAATAGACTTACATATTTTATGAATGTGCTTCACTATAATATAGAGAATGCCTGAGTTCTCAAAGGTTATACTAGTGGGGCAATGAGGACTACTAGTTATTTCTGAGCTGGAAAGATTTTGAATATAGCCTTACTTGAAGTGATGGGAAGAGGGCCAAAGGATACTAAGTCACAAGGTTTATATACACATATACGGACATTCACATAATGGTTTACACTCTAAATGTGATATCTGCACCTAATGGTCAACAAGTATTCTTGAAAAAATGGAGCTAAATAAATATTGATCATTTTTACTTTAAATGAAAACCAAAGACGTGAATTGCAGTTGAATGGAAAAATAGATCTATAGATTCTCTGAGAGAGAAACAAATAGGTTACATTATATACCTGATGTTTCATCTGCAAAATGAGATTGTTATCATTTGTTAAGTATTTCTATATGCTAGGCAGGTTCCATGCTAACTATTAGAAAGACAAATGCAAACAAATTAAAGGCATCCGGGAACCTCAGGGAGCTTAAATTTCAATCTAGAAAGACAACACATAAAATGAAACTGAAAAGGGGATTGAAAGGTACCCTGAATGGGGGGAGGGGTTTATACTAGAGAAGGCTAGAGGAGTGCAACCTGATGTTAAAAGAAGACATGAATGCTCTCTCCTAAAATGATGGTTTTCAGAACAGCCCTTTAATCGAAGGGGGTGGGGGTACACCCATTGTTTGAGAACCTTCTAGAATTTTTGCCAGTCGACCCTGAATTATTTCTTAATCTTGGTATATAATTGGTTTGCCTTCTTTTCTAGCCATATCTCTGACAATATTTTTATCTTACTGCTCCAGTGAAATTCTAAATCATTAATAACTGCTCTATGCATGAGCACCATTTGTCTTTTCATTGCCATATGGATGACCAACAACTTCAGTTATATTCAGAGACTTTGGCATCCAGTGACATCCATATAGCATCTTTGGAATGTTAATGATGTTAAACATATAGATCTTTTCCCAAAGAATAAGATTGGGCTCATTAAAAAGGACTAATAAAAACAATAAACAATGAACATTTATATAGTGCTGATGATATGCCAAGCACTAATCTGAGTGTTTTTGCAAATATTTTTTATTTGATCCTTATACCAACCCTGAAAATATGTACTTACTTGGAATGCTGCCCAGGCTACTCCAACCTGTTTGATTCTAGGTCTAATTCACTGGACTCTCATAGACTCTAAGAGAGAAGTACATGAATTTTCTAACCATTGACATATCACAGTCCAGAAAATAAGAATCCTGATCATATAGGGATTCCCTCACCCTGTCCCAGTTCTTTCAGTAGTTATATATTTCCATGGGGAGTATCAGCAGTGTTCCCAGGCTTGGTGGAACCAACATAATGTCATTTGAAAACAGGAACATCTGGACCTTAACATCTATAGGAAATCCCTCTTCAATTTGTGCTTTGTATTAGATATCCTCTATGAAGATAGCAAATCCTTTTGATCAGCATATATTTCTGCCAGTCTTATGACTTGCTTATATTAATAGTTAAGATTACATGAAATGATCACTATTATATTTCTAAGGAATCTTGTATAAATTTAGTATTTTCATAACTTTTTTGAGATAGAATTTTCCTCTATCAAATCAGATAATATTTTATAGGTAATAAATAACGAGGATGATGAGATCTTTTGTTTTCTATACTTTTCAATCAGTTGCCTTGTTGCAAAGCTATAATGTCCTGTGAAATTTTGCTTAAAAAAGCCAGCCTTTGGTTCTCACATTATTATTATTAAAGTGTTCTCTGTAAATTTGTAGAATATTCTCAAAGAGACTTTATAGAAATGCAAAAGTATGTATCTAGGCTAGTAGTCACTGATATATTTTTATGATTTCAATAATAATAGCATTATTATTATTAGTATGTGCATAGCAATTAAACTTTTCAAAGAAATTTGCAATATTTTCCAATTTTTTCATCACAACAATGCTGAGAAGGGGGTGCTGCTATTATCTCCAATATAGATAAGGAAACCGAGACAAATAGATTAAGTAATATTAATAATAACAATATCAACAATAATAGTTAACATTTATATAATGCTTACCATAAGCCAGGCACTAGACTTATTGCAATTATGATCTCATTTGACCATTACAGTAACTCTTGGAGGTATGTACTATTATTATTCCCATTTTATAGATAAAGAAACTGAAGACAAAGGTTTAAATGCTTTGCCCAAGGTCACATAGTTATTAATGTTTGAGGCTAGATTTGAACTCAAAGTATTCCTGATACCAGTTCCAATATTTCCTTGAAATAATGTTTATGTTAATTTTTGAGTATTTAATAATCTACTTTCTTGATAATTTACATCTCAAGGCTCATAAATTGTATCATCATCAGCATGTATCTCTTCTATGAATATTCTGCTCCAGTAGATCTTTCCTTTTCTTTGCTATGATATCTTTTAAACTTTCTCATGGAGTATAATGGAAACTATGACATTAAATTCCAAAAGCATTGTCTAGTGTTATTGATGGAAAAGAAGTTTGCTATAAAAAAATCTTAACAGATTTTTTCTATTTTTTCTTCTGAGTGTTATACTTGTTCCAGGTTTATCCTTAAGTGCTCTTGAAGTCATCTGACTTAATTGGGTCTCACACAAAACTTTATAAAAATGCTTTTCTCTTCCATCATTTCCCAATTATTTTGATGAGGTGAAACTGTTTAGTTTCTTCCCTTTTACTCTTTTATAAGATTTTAAGAAATAATTCATATTCTAAACTTATTCAAGTTAAATTCTACGTGTTTGGCTGCCATGCCTGTGTGCTTATCAAAAAGCACAAGAGTTTCTATTGAGTGAGGTTATATTTAGAGAATTCTAATTTTTTTATTTTGGTGATTGTTTTCATTGGTTATATTTTTCATAGGAAGTTATAAAAGTCTACTTTTTATTTATTTTCCATTTTTAATTACTCAAAACCTTGTCTAAATAGATCAGCTTGATGGTGCTATAGAAAAATATTGTATCTTTTCATTTTTTTTCTAATTTAGTATTGATTTTTCTTATGTTCCAATAAGTCAATTGTCCGCAAGTCCAGAGCTTATTTGTAAATGTATCCCACATTGGTAATGTCATTTTCTGTCTTTTAGAAAATAATCAATTTCATTTTTGTGACTTTTTTTGTTCAGCAATCTGTCAAGTGTTTTCTGACCTTCTTCTTGAAGAAAGTATTTCTGATCTATGGGAATGAGTTTTCTTTAATACCTATAAGCTTTTAGACTCTCATTTCTTGCTCCTGAATCATATTTTCCAATATAGAGTTTCACTCTCCTCCATCATGCTCACAGTTAGATTGAAGTTAGCAACTTCAAATAGGAGCTTATCAAGGTTTTTATATAATCTTTTTCCATTATCTTCTGAAATAAATATTGGAATATAATTTTAAATTGTTTTTATGGTGGTCTTTTAAAAATGCTTATCATGATCACTGCTATGTGTGGTGACATTTTCCCTGTGAAATTGTCTTGTTGCTTTTGGAACCATAATAAAATCAACTTAAAAACTTTTTTACTCTTTTATTTGCTTCTTGAAGGAGAACCTGTAAATTGTCATCCTCTTTAGTCAAATCAACAAGCATTTCTTAAGTGCCTACTTATGTGATGGACATTGTACTAAAGAGCTGGGGTTACAAAAAAAAGGAAGAAACAGTCCCTGCCTTCAAGTAGTTTTCAATGTAAAGGGAGAAACAGCATGCCAAGAACTACATGCAAACAAGTCATATATATATATATATATATATATATATATATATATATATATATATATATGATAATAGGAACTAATCTCAGGAAGAGACATTAGCATTTAATGAGTCAGGGAAAACCTTCTTATCCAAAAAGGAATTTTAGCTAAGATTCAAAGAAAGTCAAGGAAGCTAGGAAGAAGAGGAAGGATACAATTGGCAAAAGGATGTCAGTTATGAATTAAGGAGTGTTCCAGCGAGACATTAAAGCAAGATATTTTGAAGAACCATCAGGATACTTTTTTAAAATACTTTTTCTGATTATTAATGTTGAATAAGGCATTAAATAGGAAAAATTCTGAAAGTGTTTGCCATTGCCATGGAAAGATTGCCTTTATATATTGTTAGTTACTTCAGATGAAGGGCAACTAGCTGGCACAGTGGATTGATCACCAAGCCAGAAATCATCTTCCTAAGATCAAATCTAGCCTCAGACACTTATTAGCTGTGTGACCCTGGCCAAGTCACTTAATCTTGTTTGCATCAATTTGCCTATAAAATGAACTGGTGAAGAAAACGATAAACCACTTCAGTATCTTTTCTAAGAAGACCCCAAGAAGACCCACAGAGAATCACATATGACTACAATGGATTCCTTCCTTCCTTCCTTCCTTCCTTCCTTCCTTCCTTCCTTCCTTCCTTCCTTCCTTCCTTCCTTCCTTCCTTCTCTTTTCATTGGGTGAGGGATATATGAGGGAGAAAAAAAGCAAATATTTGATATTTGGGAAGGAAAAACACAACTACAGAACCTCCTTAATGATCTCTACCCTGATTCTAGAGAGATGAGACTACTAATCCACATAAGAAAAACAAAGTGGATTTAGAATGCATATTACTCTGATCATTATTTGAAATCAGATGGGCAGTCTACACTTGGTTCATAATAATGAACACAAACATTAAGCTGAATCTGGAACTGGACAGAAAGAATAAAGCAAGGTGGATCCACCCTTTGGAAACTGCATTGAATATTCAGGCATCCCATTCTTTTTCCTGATGTAAAAATCATATCATCTTAAAAGCAATATTTTCCTGGTGATATTATATAGTTGCAGATCATAGAATACAATGTTTTCCAAAGAAACAAAGTTGTAATTGAATAAAAAGTTGATATATCAATGAATAGGAAATGGAATGAGACTTTAGTACATCACCTATTGTAATTGATACTCAAAAGATGATTATAAATACATCACAAGAATATTTATTACTTGAAAAGGAGCTGAGAGTCAAGGATTCCATTGCTTTGAATAGCTCTTTCAATTGAGAAGTTATGCAAGGATATGACCAAGAATAGTATAGGAAGAAAAATAGAAATGGGTGGTTGCCTGTTTTCATCAGAGTAGTTTCTTCCATCATTAAAATCATGGATCTATTGTCATATTGAAGAGGAGGTGCTAATGATAGCCTCATATTTCACCTTTATTTAAACATGGAGATTTTTTTCCCCTTGAGCAGACATTTTATTATTCTACTTTATTGAACCCTTCACTATTGGTGGGGAGACTTTATCTTTCCACACATTTTTTACTAGACTTTCCCCTTCTTCTCCTCATAACTAAAGATCTATACTTGGCATGTGCATTACTAAATAAGAGATTGCCAATCACACTTAATGTATCTCACGATGAACTAAATTGTAATAAGGAGAGGTAATAGTTAACTTCTGTCTCATTTTACCTACTTGACAGATTCCTGTTTATTATCAAGGAGCTTGGTCATTTTTGTCCCTTTCAAGGAAGGGTATTTTTATTTGTGTACAGTATTTGTATGTCCATAACTTCATTCTTACCTGCCTGTGATTCTTAGTAATTAAGATGAATTCATCAATTGCTGTTGACTGTATTCTATAATACATAGTCTTAAACACTTACAAATCTGCCAATGTTTCATAATGCTGGGTTCTAGGCAATAGAAGTCTTGTAGATACAGAGATGACAAATTCATATAGTTCCATGAAAGATGTAGGAAAAAAATCACAATATCCCAACAAGATGCATTCTCTGACTGACTGGAGACAGGTTTAACAATGTGCACATAATGTGGTTATTTTGATGAATTTATCCTCAAAGAATCTGCTTCAAATTGCTTCTCATCCACTGAAGCATATGATGACCTATGTTTTTATTTTTTTCCCTATACTCAATAGCCTGCAACCAGTTTGCTGTGGTCTTACTATAACATAATTCCATTGGCTTTCAGAGATTATATGGCTCACCATCCAATGACAAATCATATTTAGAATGTTCTCAACATTGGGACTGGTATGAAAAGGGGGAACTAAGGACTTGAACATCTGATAAAAACTTTTATTTGGTGAATTGCAAATGAAATTTGAAATGTGTGCCCTTTCAAAGACAGCAAGAACAGAAGTTACAAAAAAAAAGGATAAGGGTTTGGAGGCAGCAGAATCAGATAAAGCAGACACTTTTTATTGCCAGAGTTTGTCTAGAAGCTAGGCATGACAAATATGGTTCTGAAATTGAGCTCTATTCTGGCATTTTCAAGGAAATATTTTCTCAGGAAAACATTCCCCAATATTAAAAACAATCGCAATGCTTAAAATGGCATCTGCCATACCCTGAGATTGTTTAAATTCTCAAATTTTACAAAACATTTAAAAATTAAGAGGTATGGTAAAGGTACTTATAACTCCTCAAACAAGTTGGGGAGCAATTGTTTTTTTTTTTCAGAAAAGCAGTTCGAACAGGCAAATACTCCAGAAAGTGAACTAGAATAAATTGGATTTTTTAAAATAGGAACTAATGATTATTCTAAATCTACTGTATATAAGTTGCTGATTAAACCCTACACATTTGTTTTTCCCTTTATTCAGCATTCATGTTTACTTTAAATGAGAAATAACCTTTCTTTTCAGGTTAAATGTTCTCAGGAACCACTTCAGTCTTGCATTATTTTAATGAATCTAAATATTTGGAATCAGATCAATGAAACTGTTGTTTTTCTTCCCAAAATATGTTCTGCAAGAGCAAAGCATAGTTTCCCACTCTCTACTGCACATTTAGATTCTCCTTTTATTGTGAGGCACATTTCTTTGTGGCATTTCTGAAATAATGTAGAATTTGGTTTCCCTGGTGTTTCATTGAAAAAGCCCTCTGACATTACCTCGTTTTGTTTTCAGTTATTATCCTTTGTTAGGAGGCATATTATAGCATTCCTAGTTTAAGGACACTAGAGGACGAGAGACATGGATAGCCACAAGAGTATCTCTAGTCAAGTTGGAAAGAGAGTACATCGCTTTCTAAACCACACTCAGTGAATAGGAGATATAGGGCATTGCCATGACAATTCTAATTGTTGGAACTTCATTCTTATTATGGTTTTTTTTATTCAGGTGGATTCACCCTAACGGTGCACACAGAAGAATCACTTTAATTGCTGGGCTAGATGTGGAGAACATGTAGCCAAGAATCTTCTTCTTTTTTGTTGAGGTAACAAAACCCACGGTCAAGGGGGTATAAGTGGAATTACATTGTATGGGTAGACAGAGATAGGGATGAAGGAAGACATGCACTCTTTGACCTCTTGAGTCTCTCTCTAACAAATGACACACATATTTTAAATTAGAGGAGATTCCAATTACTGTGAAATTACGGGCCAATACGAGCTCCCTCTATGGGCTAATTTGATGCCTGCAAATTCCTTTTTTTCTCTCTCCCCTTCCATTTTTCCCCCCAACAAAGGCTCTGCGTAGCCTCTCGGAGAAGGTGGCTGCCTAAGGTTCCTGGGGTTGTGCTCTTTGGAGCGGGTACAAGATGGCTGCCACAAGGCTGTTTGAAGCTGGCGCGTTTGAAGCTGCCGCGCGTGTTTGAAGCTGCGGCATTTGAAGCTGCCGGGCTTGAAGCTGGCGCCTGTGTTTGAAGCTGCGGCATTTGATGTTGCTGAGGACGTTTGTAAATTTGAGACAGACTTTAATATTGTTAGACGGTAGGGGAGTCCTTTTCAACCCCCTTTTCATTTTTTTTACTTGAACTTTTAAAAAACTTTTATTTAACTTTTTTTTCCCCCCAACTATTTTAACTACTTATGTCAGCCGAGGAATGCTGTGATTCACAGCCATTATTGTAAGGAGGCTGTTAGGTATTTTTAGTGCCTCTGGGACCATAGGAATTCTTGAGTGACTTTGACTGTATGCAACAATGTGGAGAATAATCCCAACTGTGAAAAGTGCTACTGGGGCTGCAGAAAAGTACAGAATAATTTTGACAAAGGCCACTCTCCTTGTTGCTCTTAGAAGACAGCCGAGTATTACATTGTTGAACCTGTACCTTTGCTGGGACTGGACATGGGGGACAAATACACACAAGGAGCAGAAGTCGGAAACTCAGAGATATTGGACTTAGGTTTGCAGATATTCTAGAGTGGAAGAAGCCTTTTTTTTTCTGGTTTGCTTAAAAGAAATAATTTCCCAAAGAAATATGGCTTATACCTGGAAGTCATTAGATGGGGAAACCTTCAGGAGCTTGAAAAATAGAGGAAAAGTTAATGTCATTTCTTATGCAGATAATACTATTGGGAAATAGGATCAAAGGGCATCAGAGTTATAGTGGTTGGGTGATGGAAGAATTTGTCTTTTCTGTTTTTTGGGGTAATTCTTTCTTTGGAAGTGAATTTGGAGAGAGACAGAAGCCATTGGAAAATCATTAGTAGTTAAGTAAAAAAAAAAATGAACTGGGGAGATAAGCATTTAAACTTTAACATTTTTCCTTTTTTATAGTCTACCCTTGATAGAATGAAACATTTGCTTTTTTTTTGATGATATTTACTATTGGATATTTTGAATTAACCTCATACTTTGAAAGATTTTTCCTTCATTGATTGCTTAGACTTATATTAATTAAAGAATCTTTAAGAAGTCAAATTGGGTTCCTGTGAATGGTTATCTGCCAGGACTTGTACCTGTTTGCTACCATTCCTACCAACACCTTTCTTCATTCAGTAAGGAACATTTAAAACTATGGATACGTCATTCAATAATATTCAAAATATCTTTCTATCCAAAGACTTGAGATATTGTCTTGATTTATAATAGAGTACTAAGAATTTTTCAAATGCTGATAAATTTGGCTAGAACATATAATCCCATTCAGATTAAATTATAGTATTTTAATTTACCTGAAGTTGACAGTTTTATTCTGAGAATTTCTAGAACAAATGTATTGCCTTATTTTGTGAAGTCTTTTGAAAAAAAATCATTTTGAGTGATGAAAAACAGATTTATCCCATATGTTATTGCATTAAAATGAATGTTATGATTAGTCACATTCCTAAATACAATTATTATTACAGCTTTCTCTTCCTAAAAGAACTATTTTGCATTTGTTAGGAATGGAAATGTTAGGAAAAGCCATGGGTTTTTCTTTTTTAGTATTTTGTAGAATCATGCTATCTAATATATTATTTCCATTAGATGTCTATTTCTTTCGCTTGAATCTGTAACTTGTATTTATTCTTTTAATTTATATAATAACAATATTTTACTAAATTTGTGGATAGAGATATTTCAACCTGCACTACAAATTTAAGTAGAAGTTTCAAAGAGGCTGATTCAGATTTGATACAAAGGAAAGCTTCTGAACAGTAACATCAATGCCCAAAATGGAATGGACTCTTAGTTTTCCATCATTTGAGACCTTTTTAGACTAATGCCAGATGGTTACTTGTTGGGTTTGTTGTCAATAAGACTCTGGTTCAAGTTTGAATTAAATTAGATACTACCCAAAGTCCCTCCCAAATCTGAAATTCTGTGATTGTGAGTATCATTATAGAGATTCAGATAAATTTCTTTGGATTGGCAATCTGATGAAGATTCAGAGGAAATTATTTTATATCTAAAGCTGTATGACAAACACATAGGAATAGTTGGTTCTGTATCAAATCTTAATTAAAAACTTTAGTGATCTCAGAGGTGGGTTTAATCTTCCATATAGCTCATTATGAAGCCTTCCTTGACCACTCCAGTTAGAAGTAATCGATACCCCACTTTATTCTATATTATTTATTAATTGAAAACTGTATCTAATCACTGGAATCAGTTCTTAAGAATTAGTTTGTTTTTAAAAGTTTGACTTCTTAATATTAGAGTCTATACAATAGTTTCACTTCTTTATAAAAGTTTAGTTTCCCCATTTCCCTGGTCTACAACCTGTATTCAATGTACCTTACCCTGAAAGGGAGGAAAGAGGATGAGTTGAACCTCATAAGAGTTTCTGCCTGGTCATAATCCTAACATCAGAGTACTTTGGTGTAGTGAGCTGCCAAACATTGAACTCTTCAGAGAGTGTTTACTAACTCTGAGTTTTCCTCATTGCCTTGAGTCCTGCAGCTCTCCTTGTCAGACTAAATGTAAGGTCATACTTACCTCCAATATCTGCCAGTTATTGTCTCAGTTTAGTTTTCATCAAAGAAATATTTTCAACTATATAAAAAAGGCTGCTCTGGCTGTCAAAGGTGTCTCTGGTTCCTAAGGATCCATTGATCTCTATTATTGGCTTTGCCAATAAATGGATTGTGTTTGGAACTTTGTGCCTCAGATTCTCTTCATTGCAGATTTTTATCTTTACACTCTAAACTCCTATAGAACTTATTATCTGTGATATACATTTGGCACTTACTTTGCCTGGATTTTGAGTGATCTTTTTCTATATCTTAGCTCCCCGAATAAATCTTAATCTCTTCAATTGTAGGGACAATATGCTAAACTCTGTATCCCCTATTAATAGTGATGCTGATTTTCTTTTTTGGGGGAATGAAGATGTTGGTTAAATTATTTTTATTATACATAAGTGCTTTTATTACATAGTTGATTATTTTAAATTCATTATAATGGCCATATACTATATGTTTATTTGGCAAGTCATAATTTGAAAAAAAAAAGAAACATATTAGCCACATTAGTGTTCAAATTCATGAGAACTCATGGAATTCTTAAATTCCATCTAGTCCAATCCATATACAAAAAATTCTCATTATGATATACTCAATAAATAATTGTCTAGTCTTGAAAAGGACTTGCTTCTCAAAAGTTAGAGTTCTATTGTCCTTCTATAACACTGATCTTTTTCATAATTATAAACAATCACACATTACTATTTGCTTTAATTGATAGAGTATATAAAATTCAAGGAAGAAAACTTAGATTATTGTTATTGTTTTAGTTCAATGGCGTTTTGCAAAGAATTGAGAGCCTACTGATTCCCCTAGGTAATATATTTAGAAATATTGAATCTAACCACTCTAACAATCTCTGTTTTAATGAGGTTAATTTATCATTAGCTGTAGCATCTTCAGTTTGTATACTTCAAGATTCTTAATAACAATATCTTGACTTTTCTGTAATTAAAGAGGCTAAATTTTCAGATAACCTTCAGTAACTGAATGAAATCTGTCCAGTCCAGCCCTGTCATTTCCTAGAATGGTGCAATTTTTTATTCCTTGCCTTGTTAGACAGGTTTAGAGAACAATGCACCATTGTCCTTTAAAGAAGTCACTTATATTTTGATCCAACATCTACTTAGGTTTGTCAGAATTGGTGATTTTTTCTAACCTTTTGTTATGACACTGACTAACTGTTCTCAGATGTCTGGCTTTGTTCCTGGATGTTAAAAAGGCACACAGTCACTTTGTTAAAATCATTCTTTAAAAAAAAAATCAAGCGTAAATCAGTTATCATCATCTATATCACCCCTTTCTTTTCTATGTGGTTAGGGCAGATTCATTACATTGTATATTAAAGCTTTGGTTTCTGGGTCCTACATTCAGTCACTTGTTCATATTCATTACCTACCAAGTCAAAAAATTTTCCAGATTGTTTATGTGAGGTACAAAATTGGAGGATAAAGAGGATTGTAGGACCTCTTCTACCATTAGTGTTGAGTTTTCTTTTCTCAAAGGAGTGCTGCTTACAACTCAATCCTAACTTCTGAGGAATGTCATTCAAAGCTTTGAAAGATGTGGTTGATATGGGTTCACACCCCATGAGATTGTCTTTGAACTCCCAGTTTGAATAAAAATCAATGTTCAGCACCAATCTCTCAATTTTGCTAGATTTCAGATTTAAAACAAGTTTGATGTGGTTATCATTGAAACTATGAATCATAAAAAAATTCTTTAGAAATTCTCTGTCCATTGAGAGGTTTTCCTTAGAAAGCTCTTGGTAAAAAATGAGAGCTATAGTTTCATGTTGTAGAATTTTGTGGACCATAGATTCAATGTTTTTGAGTTTGAATTTGACAGTTTTATTGGTCTGGTATGAAACTGCCTGATGGCAATGAAGAGCTAATTGCATTTTAATTTTACCTTTACCTAGGATCATAGGATCATAGATTTAGACCTGGAAGGAATTTAGTCCAACACTGTCATTTTACAGAAAAAGAAACTATGTGACTTGCCCTAGATCACATGGTAAGTAAGTGACAGAGTTAAGATTTGAACCCAGGTCTTTTTATTCCAAATTACACATACTTTCCACTGAACCACATTGCTTCTTTAAAAGTTCCCTAATAATTTTCATCAGTTTTCCTTTACTTTAAATTTTGTTTATGAAAAATTTTGGAGAAGAATGTTTATCAATACTAATAAAAGTCTGAATGTTTATAAACTCTCTTTGTATCACAGAAATTCAATAAAACTTTGAATCAGAAGAATACTAAACAGTGACCTCTTTCTTTATCCTCTCTCTTTTTCTCTTTCCCTTCTTCCTTTTTTTTACTCCCTCTTTACTCCCATCCTCTTCGTTCCTTCCTTGCTTCCCTTCCCTTTCCCTCCCTTCCTCTCCTCTCCTTTCCTTTCCTCCTTTCCCCTTTTCTCTTTCTCTCTTCCCCCTTTCTTTCTCCCTCCCACCTTAGCTGTGTTTTGTTTTGTCTTACCAGCTTCTCCCCCCCCCCCCACCCTTCTGCTTTATCTTCCTTTCTCCCTTCTACCTTACTTTCATAGACCTTTGAATTTTGGGAAAAAAGACAACAGATTACTATAGGAGATTTATTGAAGAAACAACAAAACACTTCTAGGATATATTGCAGAGTGACTAAGATATATTACAGAGTGACTTAGATACCTTGTCTTTTTGTATGACCAATAGATAAAATATTAGTTGGCTAAATTGGTTTCTGGGCTCTTATGGCCTCTTTGTTATAGTGATTGTTTTATGCTGATTAAACATCTCTGAAAGATGGTGATACAATCAAAGGTATTTATGCACACCTCAGTTTTCATAGCCTATTACTTATGTAAACTGTTAAATAGGTTGAAGCCCTTATGATTGCTCTAGGAAAAAGTGAAAAAAATCTTTAGCAAAAAATTAAATTAAATAGAGTATCCTATTCCCTGAGTAATTGGCATACTTAAGATTTTACTATATTTAGACTGTAGCCAGAGTTATAACTCTAGATTTTTTCTGTTTGCCTCTAAAGATCATGTCTTCCTTGGTCATTTGTTGTCAACTGGCATCTATGATAAAGCACCTACTGTGCTGAGTTCTGGGCCTTTTAAGGAAAAGCAAAAGACACTTCCTGCTCTCAAGGATCTTAAGGTATAAGATGTAGAAGACAACATTCCAACAAAATGCAGGGTAAATTGGTGATAATCTCAGAGAGAAGATACTAAAATGAAGGATGACTAGGAAAGGCTTCTTGTAGAAGGTGTGACTTTAATTGAGATTTCAAGAAAGCCAGGGAAGCTATACTTGCATTGTATAATCTGCTTGTTATAAGATAGAGTTGACTGCAAAGGGGTAAAAAATACCATTTGGGGAGAATCCTCTCATTTCTAAGATACTAAAAGTGCCTCCTATTAGTGTGCTGGCTGATTGCCATTTGATCCCAGCCATGTGGACACATCCTAATGTTATTTGAGATACAGACCAGATGGTGTATTAACTCCTTTTGTACAATGTTGCTTTTAAAACTTGACTCTTGTAACCCAGTTCATAGCTCAGAAACTAATATAAGATATCATAATCACACATGGTTTGAGAGAATACAAATTATCTGTGAGGAAGTCATTATATATATTCTCAGATTAGCTTATCTTTATCATTTGTGGCTTTTTGATTATGTGATGTTAAACTTCTCCCCTCCTCCGTCATTTTAAAGGGAGAACTTTTATGAAGCATTTAAAAAAAATATCCAACTTACTAACTGCAGATTTATGGGATATCTGCACAATGTACTGTTTGTTCTGCCACACAGTATTTCTGTTTATTTACTTTGGGCATTTGCCCAGTTCTACTCTGGATTACTTAATTATGGTCATTGTGAAAAGTTTATAGTTTCCTTATTACTTCCAAATTATGGATGTCACCATTGGCTTAAAATAAGTCTATTAGGGCGATTTCTTTGTGTGAAGTAGGTTACAAACCCTGCTTTTTGAAAATTATTTTATGATACTTAATAGAATTTGTGAATGGGGAAGGAACATCATAGGATTTTGGAGCTATAAGGACCCTTTTGAAGAAAATGGAACACATGTATCCCCTTTTCCTCCAAGTTACTAGTTCAACCCTGTATAGCATGCCTGATCAATGAAATATATAAGAATATAGCCTTAGAGAAGGATTTGGGAACACATTTTTTTACTAAAATTATACTTATGGAGATTCTCAGTCATGGGCAAAGCTATATACTTTTTTACTTAGGTCTCTTCAACAGATTTGGATAGCTTTGATGTCAAGAAATTAGATGACAAAAATCCTATTATTTTTTAAGTTCTACATTCTTTAATGTGGAGAAAGAAACATTGTTCTATTAAGTCTGAGCTGTGATAGAAGTTTGGTATTGAAAGAAGAATAATGTAGGAGAAAGAGCACTTGAGTTGAAGTCATAAGACCCCCAAATCCATCTTTCCGCATTACTTCTCAGGTGACCTCAAATAAATCACTTAAACTCTCTTGATCTTCTATTCTAATTAGTGAAATAAAGGGATTGCATAATATGATGTCTATTATTTCCACCATTTCTAATCCTAAAATTCCTCCTGGGAGATAATTTTAACTCTGCACCCTCTTTTATGAAATGATACTTAAAGCTCTTTAGGCAGCTAGATGGCATAGTGGATAGAGCACTCGTCTTGGAATCAGGAGGACAGCCTCTGACACTTATTAGCTATGTAACCTTGGGCACGTTCACTTAACCCTGATTACCTTACATCCAAGGTCATCTCCAGTTATCTTGATTCTTATCTGGTCTTTGGACCCAGATGGCTCTGAAGGAGTTAGTGAGGTTGGTGACTTAGCATGTGCTTGTCATGGCATCACCTCCCTGATGTCCTGGTCTTCTTTGAAAACAAAAGGCTAACATTATTATTTAATTATTATTATTAATTTAAACTCTGGGGATATAAGAAAGAGAAACTTAGTTCTTGCCCTCAAGGGATGCAAAATTCTAAATAGGAAAGACCAAAAGGAGTAGGAAGACTGAGGACTGAGGTGGGGAAGGTAGGGATAGCTAAGAAAGTACTAAGATTGGGACATGATGAAGATAATGATGGAGCTGAAAGCAAGAAGAGTGATTGCTGACATATGAAGGGATAGTTGGCATTTTGAGGTCTCAATACATGGAAGTCATAGGAATTGTTTTGTGATCTACCCTCCCATCCAACAATCAAGAGGCAGAGGCAGCTGAGAGTACTGATGAAGTGTGAGTACCAAAATTGAAGAAATCCAGATGATTAGATTATCTGGTAATGAGTTTATTCTAAGTGGAGCATGAAGATGGAGAAATTGTTCCCCAGGCCATGTATTTAAATAGGGAGATCTCCACCTCCCCTTAAGGGTAGTTCTTTCTATCTGAGAGCCATCTGAACTCAATGTAAAAGGTGTATCTGGAAATGAACCTAATTGCTTCCCAGGAACTGATAGGAAAAAAAAGCATATGGTTTCCTATGTTTAGGATACAGGCTTTAAATCTAATAATGCTTTTTTATGGTAATCTTTCCCATTCCCTGTAGAGTAATATAAAATAAAATATGACTAGGATGAAAATAGTTGATTTGAATATGAGTAGATTTTTGTTATTGTTGTTCAGTCAGGTCTGACTTCACCCCATTTAGGGTGTTCTTAGCAGAAGGGAGTAATTTGCGTTTCCTTCTCCAATTTACAGATGAGGAAACTGAGGCAAACAATCTTAAGAAACTTGCTCAAGGTCACACAGCTAGTAAGTTTTTGAGACTATATGAACTCAAATCTCCCTGACTCCAGGCTATAGTGCTACCTAGCTATCCATTTGAGTAACTCTAAAAAAATGTTGTCATGGAAAATGTTGGAGGATGATAGATTAATGGTGGTTACCAGCCATTCTTCTGTGAACCCAACATTGACACTAGAAATATAATGAATGAACCACACTCAGTATCAAAAATGAGCTTGCATTTAAACCTAGGGCCAACAGAATGATTCCTTCTGACTTTAAAATACTGATTTGTTTATTGAGTCTTTGATCCTTATGATATAATGTAGGCCAAGAACTTTATATGTTTTAATAGACACAACCAAATATTTGGATGACAATGAAATGCTATTTTCTTTTCTTTTTTTTAAATCAGATATGACTTTTTGTTTTGTCAACCCCTGGGAAACTCTGGGCCTCTACGCAGTTCTGACCAGCAGTTTCTAATCATCCCCTATGTCTATCTCCCAAGTTAAATGCTGGGAATCCTTGTTGAGACCAGCAGTTTCTAACTGCCCCAGTTCCAGGATACTTCTACATTCCCTCCCTCCTTGCAGTTCAGCTATGCTGTTGATCCTAGAAGTAACCCCAGCTTGGGGCATGGTCAGCAGACTACCTCTGTAGACCAAAGGAGGCTTAAACAGAGCCTACCATTTTTTCCAGGAAAGTTCCATCACCTGCAGTAAATAATTTGTGACCCACCTACCTAGCCTCTCTTTCAAAGTGAATATAATTTTTGTTGTAATTCCCCTCTCTTGGCACCCCAGTCTGGAAAGAAAAGTGCCCTGGATTGCAATTCCTTGACCCTGAATAAAATGACCCATTATTATTTACTGTTCACTTTGTTGGTCTGAGTTTTTGTATTTGATGCTTTCCATGAATTTTGTGAAATTATACATACATGCATCCATAAAAAACTTGAAGTCAGCAGGTGTCCTTCACTACATTCATGTGCTGGTCTTTGAATCAAAAAAGAAGTAGTTCTTGAGTTCCTACAGTAGAAGGTAAGCTACTTAACAGCAGGGACTGCTTTTTTTTGCTTTTTGTTTTGTCTTTGCATCCCCAAAGTATAGTGTAATCGCTTGTACATAGTAGGTGCTTAATAAACACTATTAAAACAGTTGAATTACCATAGGACAAATCATGAGTTTAAAAGTTTAAATTCTCTTCTTGTCTAAGCAATGACTGCTAATCTCTCATTTCTCATAAAACTTCCTCTTCCTGCCCCACTCCTCAACTGTGTTCATTCCTAAGAAGCATACTCACTATATATGAGCAGCTAATGGGACTCGCTAAAAGGGCTAGGCCAAAGGGTTAATGCTTTTACAATGAGCATCACAGAAGCATGTTTGCTGGTAGTGGTGACCTCTCCCCGACATGGAAGAAGTGTCATTTCTCTGTAGCAGTGGCTGAAGAGGCGAAGGATGGGAGCATTTCCTGGAGAGAAAAGCAGTTTCCTCATAAGCAGGGAGGGTGAATTGTCCACTGTCTGCTATCTTCCCAGGAAACTGGAGCATTCATCAGTCTCCCTCAGCTGGCCCTGGAGAACTCTCATTCCGGGAACCCTTCCAGTTATTCCTTTTCAGTAGTAAAGTTTGCACTGGGACCTATATGTCATGAAAAACATTGTGTTAATATTTTTTGCAAGGAAGGAACACATATTGTGAGCCACTCGAAGAGGAGTGTGAGTTATAGCCCTTGAGGTTGGATATAATTTATGCTGCTGAACTGGGCAACACTTAAGTGATTTTCAGATTGCAGAATTGAGATAAAGAGAGTGCTCGCTTTAAAATGCCCCATTCTGGTGTTTCACTATATAGAAACTTATAAATCTAGAGCTAAGTATCTTTGGAAGATGGGAAGAATCCCATGGATTTGTACTCAAGCACTCTGACCACTAATAGACCTTGGGCTTTTCAATTAGGAGGGATATATATTATAAAGTATATGGAGAGGTACCCAGTTTAGAAGATTTATTTTTTTTACTTACTATCCAAGGTCATAAATAACCTCCATAATTCATATTTTAGTAAACCAAAAGTAGCTTAGGCATTGGTCATAATATATACAAGATAGTTCCACCCTCTAGGAGCTTATATTTTGAGAGAAATATTGGTGGAAATAGTAATTAGAGCTTCTGCTATTGTTTATTGCTTTGATTTTCTGGAACTCAACCTTCAATCACATTCCACTTGGTATTCTACTACTACTTGAAAGATGTAAAATAATTAAATAAGGCTAAGTCAGAGCCTTTTCAAATCTGACCAGCTTGTTTTGATGTCCCAAAATTTCATCAGTTCCCACAGGATAACAATTGTATTCTGTTGATAGAAAAACTGGATAATGACAGGAAGCTGGTATGAATTCAGTATTCTTTTTAAAAGATTTATAATTTTATTACTGACTAGATCATCAATAGATACTCTCAGAGAAGAGACAGACAGAAACAGAGAGACATAGAGAGAAAAGAGGGGAGAGAGAAAGAGAGAGATTATATTTATTCAGTCTAAAGAATGTGTATATATTATTTATGGATTCCAGACCCATTGCAATAATTCTACACTCATCCTTCCTCTCCCTCAGGATCTTCAACCTTCAGTTTGGAAACCACTGGTCTAAGGTAACACATGACTATTTTCCAAATTCACAACCTGAAAATTGCAGTAAACCAAAGTTGTATATAAGAATTGGGCATGAAAAGAACTGGTTGTTTGTCTGAATTTGGGTTAGACACTGATGCCTTGATTATCTACTTTTATATCCTAAAGTATAAAATGCCTAGATGTCTTTGTTCCTGATAGAAGTTTTAGGGGAAAAGAGTATTCTTTGCCCATAGTTCTTACACTGAGGTGCTCTTTTGGAAAAAATGGTGCCTATGGTTTAGAATAAGGAATTTTCCACCTGGTATCTGTGAACCTTAAATATGTATATACACAAACATATGTATAGATATATGTATGTAATTATAATTTGATGCAATTGACTTTCTTTGTGATCTTATGTATTTTATTTTGTACATTAAAAAAACATTTCTCCTTCCTGAGAAAGGGTCCTTGGGCTTCACCAGATTGACAGAGGGGTCTTTGACAATACCAAAAGGTAAAGGATTTAGCTTAAAATTTAAGCTTTTTCAGGATGTTAGGGCACAAGAAATATTTTTTGTTCATTTTTGGCACTTTAATCCCCTTCTTCTAGCATGGCTCCTAGAGTTCTGTGATATGGAAGACACTGGCCTAGGACCACCCAGCATGGCCTGCCCTCATCAGAGAAGATGCTGTGCTCTATGAGCAAAGCAAAATTGAAGTGGATAAAAAGAAACTCCAGATGTGCAAATTTGTAGAATCTATCCCCAATGTTGATATGGACTATTTTGTTTCTGACCTGTGATAGGGCATTTCAAGCTCTTATTGGTCTGATCAACCACAGTCTGAAACACTAACTTGACTCTAATCTAGTGGTGATGTTCTAGAATGAAGGACAACCATATACATATCATGTCCAGAAATTGCTCCAGAGCATTACTAATCATAGTAGTTGCCTTTAAAATTTGCAACCCTTTAATCTAGAAGTCAGGCCTTTTGTGTATAAGACTGGGACTTGATTAAGCTAAGCTAATCAATCAATTTCAATTATCCCCCAACACCCCAACAACCCTCCCCCCCACATACATACATGCATGCATGCACACATCCATCCATTTAGTCCAGATACCTTTAATAGTTGAGGGCAGATCTTGTCTGAATCAGAGAGGGTAGAACAAGGACCAAGCTCTCAATACTTCCCTTGTATAATAGAAAGTAGGAGTGCATATGCTGAGGGACCTGGTCCTGTGGGGCTTACATAAAATCAGTGAGCTGGAGAGAAAAGGGGAAGGAATAAATATTTACTATGTACTAACTATGTACTAAGCATTGTGATTAGCTGTAGCAATTTTTCATTTGATCTTCAAAATAATCCTATAAGATAGGTGCTGTTATTAGTTTTCACTTTACAGTTGAGGAAACTTGAGGCAGATAAGTAAGTTACTGCCCAAAATAACACAGTAAAAGCCTAAAGCCAACTTTGAACTTAGATCTTCCTGACTCCAGGGCCCGAAAAGGTAAAGCACAACTTACCTTTTCTGGGTGGGACCTTAAGAGCTTAAACAGAAGGAACTGGAAATATGAGGACAATAGATATAAAAAAAAAAAAGTAGGAAAGTACATTTGAACTATGACAGAGAAAAGTAGGTTTGAACTGTACTGAGGAGGGCCATGATTCTACAGTCATCTATCTCCTCAAGGACTGAGAGAAGTTCCAAGAAAAGGTCTGCTCTTTGCTCAGTTTCTCTTTCCCAATACCTTTTTGTCTATTAACAGACAATATAATTTATTCAACATGATTCTTTACCCAAACTGAATTTTGTTTCTTGTAAACAGAATTTTGTTTCAACAAAGAGGCTAGGGGTTAGCTAAAAATATAAATTTAAATTAAGGTAAGGAATCAAATCTCTGCCTAAATATTAGAAATTTTCCTACCTGGGGTCTCTGAATGATTGTGCTTAAGCTCAACCTTTTAAAACTCTCTAAAGCAGCTGAGGAGAAAACCTGGAATTTTTCTGGTTCCACATGCAGGATTTGGCTCTAAAATTGGACAAAAGAAAACAAGATCCAAATTGTATTCACATGACTCTTATACAGTACAATCTAATAAGAAAACCTAAGAATTTGGTGTGTATCAGTTCTTTCAATAATCTAGGATTAAGAACCAGATTGGTTATGTCATTGATTGGGAGAATTTCTTCTGTTGATGCAATTTGTAGTCTTAAAACACTGCCTAGGATGCAGAGAAATTTTTTAAAAAGATTTTGCCCAGGGTCAGGCACCTGTGTTTTATATGTCTGAAAGACTTGAACAGTTTGGCTTTGAGGATGGTTCTCTATCCCCTATACCACATTGCTTCTCATTCCATGTTTTAGTCCACAGATCTATTTTATTAGCCTATAGTTCTATCATCAAATAAGGCATTCTCAAATAAGTTACCTTTCTCTTTTAATACATGAGACTCTTTCCTGACCTAAAACTTTTTTTAAAATCAGGACTATACCAATACTTTCCTTGTAACCCCTGAACTCAAATTTATCATCTAACAGGTATTTATCTAGCTCTAGGTTAATTTCTGCCATTGGCAAGGAATAAATAGTGGTTATAGGAAATAATAGGAAATTCAGTCTTTTCCATTAAAATTGGATGACCCTAACCATCTTTGAAATCTACTTTGAACTTTTCAGTTGATTTCACTGCCTTTTATAAATGGAATCAACTTTTTGTTACTCCCTTGTTGAGGATAGTTGCTTGGCTTTTATATCAATTTAAAACTAGATTAGAGGTCCCCAACAGACTTACCACATTTGATGAATTCTCCATGAATGAAGTACAGAACAGAACACTGGGCTAGGAACTGGCAGTAATGGAAGTATTAGAAGAAGGACAAAAAACTATACCCTAGGCTTCATGCAACTTATAGTCTGGAACAAAGAGGGCAAGGCACAAATCTATTCACCATTATTGGAATCAAAGGAAGCATCTTAAAGTCACATACCTTGAATTTTAGTTTGTCAGCTTTGTCACATCAACATCACCCATTAAGAATTTATAATTAATAAATGCCTTTTGCGCATTTTGGATATATTATATTCTCTGTGAAAATGGACTAATAAATTGGATTTTTAGACAAAATGGAACCAAATGAGCTACTATTTCTTATCTACTACCTCTCTCCCCTTCCCCCAATCATCTGAATGCGTTTCACCTGGGAGTGATAATGATGTATTGGTGGTACAGAATCCTCTAGAACTCTCCTGGCTACCACATGCTTTGTTTTTCCTCAGCTGTAATCATCTGAGAGGAATCCACAATCAACAGAGGCAAGAGGGAATACATGTTGACTGTGGAACACATGACCTGAATTCTAGTCCTTGTTCTATTACTTACTACCTCTGGAACCTTGGGAAAACCTTTCTGGTCCTCAGTTTCCTTATCTGTGAAAAAGGGATGTTAGACTTTTACAATTCATCCTGCATTTATAAATGTAGTTCTGTCATGTTTGACTTTTCATGATCCACAAGGATCAAATTGTCTATGGAGTTTTCTTGGTAAAGATACTGGAGTGGTTTGCCATTTCCTGTTCCAGCTGATTTTACATATGAGGAAATTGAGGCAAACAGGGTTAAAGTGACTTTCCCAGGGTCAAAGAGATAATAACTTAGGAGACAGGATGTGAACTCAGGTTTTTCTGATTCCAGGCCCAGAACCTTTACTCTGAGCCACCTACCTGCCTCCTATAATTGATCCTGCTATTTTTATTTAATCCTACTAACACTCAAATTAGAATACTGAAGCTGATTTATTATGTTAAATTCTGAATAAATTTATTTCTGCTCTCTATGACTAGTAAATCCTGATTTCCTATTCCCCCATCCCCTAGGTTACAACAGACTGTATATACTTAAGAGAATGTTCCTTTCTCCTGCAACTTATCCAACTCGACCCTGACCCCTTCTTGGATCTTACTCTCTTCGGCAAGGTTACTCCAATGTACATTCTTGAAACTTATTCTATTTTTTAAATCCTTGATTTTTTTCCTTCTTTTTCCCATCTTTTGGGATTAATGAAAATTTAGCTTTCCTTTCCAGGTAACATATCCTATATAAACAAATACAATGATAGCATCACATGAGGGACACATAAGAAGAAGTGGTATAGATACTTTGTATAGACCCTTCTAACATTTCCTTTGCTAGCAATTCTCTTCAAACATTTCTTTATTAAAGAACCCCACACTTAATAAATGTTTTCCTGAATGACTGATTAAAGTTCATGACATCCCATTACAGTATATTATGCTGTCCTTCCTTGTTGTTGTCAAATACTGACTTGTCCTGGTTAATTCTCCCACAATGACTGACTCAGTACCTTCTCTCTCTCCAGGCCATCACTTTGTGATTTCGCTATCCAGATTTATGACCTCTTGAACAATGGTCCAGTTTGACCAGCCTTGGTGATTACCAAAGGCCTCTGCCTCTGTATAGCTTCAGCCTCACCTTATTCCCAACAACTTCTTAAGCCCCATTATCAAATAAAAAATTTTCACCTCTAAATTCCGAAACTAAGAAATTCTTCCTACTGATAATAGTATCTTGTCTTTCTGCCTCTTTAATGGCTGCCTCTAGACTAGATACTTAAAGAACCACTTCTGACTCTCCTTGATAATTATCTTCTTTGCCACAATTCTGTTCTCCCTTTGCTCCTCAAAGGTGCAATTCTACACTTGCTCTTCTTATCTTTTGAATCTCAGAATCTCTCCCTCTGGGTCTGAGATATCTTCATTTTTTTAAATACAAATTGCTTATGGCATGACCAGTCTCTCACACAATGGTCTTAGTTGTTTTTAGAGGTATACAGGCTCAAACCCAACTCAGTTCTGACTGATTCAATAAAAATGTCATTCTTACTTTGTTATGATATTGGAGCTAAACTCAGATGGTTTCAGCCTCCCCTATACATATACATGATAGATATGGAATAGTAAGAAGGTAAACTACAGAGGAGGACTAATAGGACTGAGGAAATCTTTTTTTTTTAGATTTTTTTCAAGGCAATGGGGTTAAGTGGCTTGCCCAAGGCCACACAGCTAGGTAATTATCAAGTGTCCGAGGTCAGATTTGAACCCAGGTACTCCTGACTCCAAGGCCAGTGTTCTATTCACTGTGCCACCTAGCTGCCCAAGGACTGAGGAAATCTTAAAGAACCTCTATAAAAGGTGATATTTAAATTGTCTTGAAAGCTTAACATACTAAGAATTGGAGGTGAAGAAGGAGATGCATTTCAGGTCAGCACAAAGGCATGGAGATTTGAGATGGAGCATTTTGGGTGAGGAGCATGTATGCTGCTGGGTAATGGAGATGTAAAGTTGCATGGAGATGAGTAAATTTGACAAAACTTTCAAGGTAGGAAGGGACTAATGAGGTTGTTTGGCTAGTTGATACCTTAAGTGGCAAATAATCAAATTTATTTTTTATCTTGAAAATAATAGGATGGAGCTCATGGTGTAGTTGGGGCTTGTGTATGTATGTATGTTTTTGTGTGTGTATATGCCAATGGGTGGGGCATGGTCACAACTGAGCCTTAGGAAAATAACCTTGGCAATTTAATAGAGGATAGAGAAATGTGAAGCAGAGAAAGCAACTAGAGACTATTCCTTTTAACATTTAATTGGTCAATAAATGTTTACTGAACACCTACTGTTTGCTAGGAATTGTGCTAAGTGCTAGAGATATAAAAGCAGGCAAAAGACAATTCTTGCCCTCAAGGAGTTTACATTCTAGTGGGGAAGCTAACAGACAAAAATATACAAATGAGTTATAAGCAGGAAAAATAGGAAATAATTAAAAGAGAGAAGGTGCTAGAATTGACAGGAATTGGAAGTCTCCCTGTAGAAGATAGGATTTTAGTTGAGACTTGAAAGAAGCCAAGGAAGTTTCGAGATAGAAATGAGGAGGGAAGAGTATTTAGATATGGGGGACAGTCCAGGCAGGAGGTGATAAGTGACTGAACTGAGATGGTGGCTGTCTATTTAGAGAGAGAAGGGGACTTGTATGAGACATGCTGAGAAGGTACACATGACACAAATGATTTGCCCCTGATTAGCTATATGGGAATCACAGAGGATACTGAAATTGCAAACCTGGGAAATTGAGAAGATGGTGGTAAACTCTACCCTGGTCTGATATTGCCAAGACAAATTCAGATGAGACTTGAAATTCAGTAAATCTAGAATCATGTTAGGGGTTAATTAATCAAAAGTCTGACCAAATTTAGCCCATAAATACTCAAAAGGCCCCTGGCAGGAAAAAAAATGTTCCTTGTTCTTGCTCTATAGTAATAGCATAATATGGAAGAGAGCAAGGATCTTTTGGGGAAAAAAATAAAGGAATTTTGAGCTTGAGAAGTCTCAGCTATATTCAGAATGTTAAGTGGTTTGGAGGATTGGTTGGTTTTTGTCCCTTGTTATTGAAGAAGACCAAAATGACATCACTGTGTTTGAGATCAGACTGTGGCTGATCAGACCAACAAGAGCTCTACCACAGATTGGGCACAAATAGTCTATGTGAACACCTGGGGTGGGTTCTCTAAGCTTACATAAGTCATGTTTTCTTTGAGCTGCTTCCATTTTGCCTTCCTCATAGAGCACAGCACCCTCACTGATGAGGGCATGCCATGCTGGGCAGTCCTGTACCAGTGTCTCCCAGGATGTACAAACAATTCTAAAGTTCTTCAATGAGACCTTCAGGGTATCTTGGTATCACTTCTTCTGACCCCCTTGTGAGTGATTGTCCTGTGTGAATTCTCCATAAAATAGGTTTTTTTTTGGTAGATGTACACTCTCTGTAGTAATGTTGGAATGCTAGTTTATGTCAAGTTTAACTTGACAAAAGACCTCAGTGTCTGTGTTTTCTCCTGTCAGGTGATTGTCAGAATCTTCCTAAGACAATTTAAATGGAAGTGATTCAATTTTCTGACACACAATGGCTCTGTAGACCTTCAGTTTGGTAGTCAATCTAATACCTGTTCTCTCCCACACTTTCTTTTGGAGCCTCCCAAACACTAGTTCTGGCAATGCATATGTCAACCTTATAGTCAATGTGCACCATCTTGGAAAGGAAACTGCTAAGGTAAGGGAACTTGTCATAGTACTCAAAACTTCTCCATTTATTATAATCAATAGTTCAACATAAGGATGGTGTGGTGTTGGCTGATGGGGCACCTATATTTTCTTGGTGTTAATTGTTAGACCAAAATAAGTACAAGCAGCAGAGAATCAATCCATACTTTGTTGCACCTCAGCTTCAGAGGGAAGAAGCATTTAAATAGAATCTAATATGTGCCAAGAGGTATGCCAAGCACTTTTTAACAAAGATCATCTCATTTGATCCTCCCAACAACCCTGAAAGGTAGATGTTATTATTACTCCTATTTTACATTTAGGGAAACTGAGGTAAATAGTGTTTGGGGTTTTTTTGTTTGTTTTTGATTAACTTAGGATCACACAACTGGTACTTATTTTGGCCTGATTTGATCTCATGTCTTGAAGGTCACTAGGTTGGTGCAGTGGATAGAAGGCAGGCCTCAGATACTCAGGAAACCCTGAGTTCAAATCTGACCTCAGACACTCACTATATGACCCTGAGCAAGTCATTTAACTGTTTGCCCTAGTTTCCTCATCTCTAAAATGAGTTAGGAAAGGAAATGGCAATCTATTCCAATGTCTTTACCAAGAAACCTCTGATAAGGTTATGAAGAGTCAGACATGACTGAACCACAACTTCCTGACCAGATCCAGTGCTCTATCACCCCATCGCTAACTGCTTCTGTCAGTTCAGTACATGGGCTTGGATCTCAGAAGAGAGACTAAACTCTCTCTCTGTAGATTTGGTAGTCATCTGCCTAGAAATGATAACTGAATCCATTGGAACTGATGAAATCTACAAAAGATATAATGTTGAAAGAAAAGAGAAGGGGCAGCTAGGTGGTGCAGAGGACAGAGAACCAACCCTGGAGTCAGGAGGCTCTGAGTTCAAATTTCGACTCAAACAATTTATAATTACCTACCTGTATGACCTTGGGCAAGTCATTTAACCTCATTGACTTGCAAAAACTTAAAAAAAAGAAAAGAAAAGAGGGCTTAGAATAGAGCCTTGCTGAATAGATTCACTAAAGGTTACATATGTTATATTCTAGAAGTTATAATAATATGTACATTATCTCCATTTTTTCTGTTCAGTCATCTCAGTCATGTTTGATTTTTCATGGTCTTATTTAGGGTTGTAAAGATACTGGAGTGTTTTGGTATTTCCTTCTCCAGCTAATTTCACATATGAGGAAACTGAGTCAAATAGATTTAAGTGACTTGCCCAGGGTCATACAGCTAGTAAGTTTCTGAGGTCAGATTTGAATGCATGAAGATGAGTCTTCCTCACTACAGGTCTGACATTCTATCCATTATATATATATATATATATATATATATATATATATATATATATATATACATATATATAAATTTAGCGTTATAAATGTCAGCCTAATTTGGGTCCTCATCACTGCTTTGATGTTTTGTCATTCAACTCTGATTAAATGTCTCTTATACCCCCACAGAGTCTTTTCCAAACCTCCTTTCTCCACATGTCTGTACCTCTTATTGCCATCCTCAGAGATCACTTTGCTTGCTATTTTATTGACAATAATTAAGTCCATTTATCATGAGTTCTCTCATATCCCAATTTTCTAAACAACAAGGTCTTTCCATGTCCTCACCTATGATCTCATTTGAGGATGATGTGAGCCTCTTTGCCAAGGCTTACTTTCCTACTTATATCTTTGATATTAAGTGTGTAACTCCCTCAATTCAAGACAGGAACTATTTTTGCTTATTTCTATCTCTGTTGTTTAACATAGTGCCTAACATATAAGAAATTCTAAATCATTACTTCTCCTTATCTATTGGTTTCTCAGTAGCTTATGAACATACTTAGGCTTCTCATAACTTAAAACTTAAAAAAAAAACTAACACTCATTCCTTTAATCTAGCTATCCCCTTCAATAATTATTCTAAATCTCTCTTCTGCTAAAATTCTAGAGGCTTGTCTACATTTATTGCCTTCATTTTCTAGAAAGAGTTGTATACATTTTCTGCCTTCACTTGCTCACCACATTTTCATTGCTTATTCTCTTTCCCTTTAACTCACTCCTTATCCTAATTTACCAGTTTCTATCAAGGACACCACAATTATTCTTGTCACCATGGTTCTCCAACTTGGAGCAATGCTTGAATCTTCACTCTTCCTTACAACATACATCTAATTAGTTGCTAAGTCTGTCAAATCTACTTCAGCAATATCTCTCCCAGGCTCTTATCACCTCTAATTAGTTCTCTCTTACCAAAGCCTCCTAATTGATCTCCCTGTCTTTGGTCTCTTCCCTTTTTAATACTTTTTTTACTTTGCCAGGTTGATCTTCCTAAAATACAAGTCTGGCCATGTCACTCTTCAGAGACTCCCTAGTTCATTTGATATATATTACAGACTCTTCTATTTTAAATTAAGTACTATCACACCGCAGTTCTAGCTTAGCTTTCCAGGTGTACTTCATATTTTGTCTCCTTTTGCCACACTGAACCTCTTGTTCTTACCTGTATATTACTCTACCTCCTTTCTTTGTAGCTCCTTTTTTTTTAATGGTCTCCTTTCTCACTTCTGACTCACATTCTCTTCAAGGTCCAGCTCAGACCCTACATAAAGCCTTAAAAAATGCATATGTAATTTCAGTAGTAGAGAGACCACAATATGAAGAGACTTCCTTTTCCCAATACAGATGATCATCTATTGTGTAACTTTTTTGTCTTAGAGAATTGACTAGGTTACTGAGAAGGTAAAACACTTCCTGAGGATTACAAGGCTAGTATATTCAAAAGACCAGTTATGAACCCAAGTCTTCCTGACTCAGAGATTAGATCTTTATCTACTATGACATACTACCTCTCATTTTTTATTTACAGATCTGTGTAAATAGTATTTCCCCAAACTCCCATTTTAATATCAACTTCCTGAAAGCAGTCACCATTGGGTTTTTCTTATTCTATCTCATAGCTACTGTAATGTATGCACATAAGTGATTAATAAATGCTTGGTAAGTTTTGTTTAATGTTTTAATTTTTTTACTTAATGAACAATATTTTTTCAATTTTTAATTAATTAATTATTTTTGAATTTTACAATTTTCCCCCCATTCTTGCTTCCCTCCCCCCCACCCCCACATAAGGCAATCTGTTAGTCTTTACATTGTTTTCATGCTATACATTGATCTAAATTGAATGTGTTGAGAGAGAAATCATATCCTTAAGGAAAAAATAAAATATAAGAGATAGCAAAATTACTTAATAAGATAATTTTTTTAAAAATTAAAGGTAAAAGTCTTTGATCTTTGTCCAAACTCCACAAGTTTTTCTCTGGATACAGATGGTATTCTCCATCACAGATACATAAAAATTATCCCTGATTGTTGCACTGATGGAATGAGCAAGTCCATTAAGATTGATCATCACCCTCATGTTGCTGTTATAGTGTATGGTATTCTTTTGGTTTTGCTCATCTTGCTCAGCATCAGTTCTTGCAAATCCCTCCAGGCTTCTCTGAATTTCCATCCCTTTTGGTTTCTAATAGAAAAATAGTGTTCCATAATGTACACAAAACACAATTTGTTCAGCCAGTCCCCAATTGGTGAACTGAATAATATTTTTTAAAAGCTGGAATATATAAAAAATTCAAACATTTAGAAGCATGCTACTTGAGCCTATGGTTTTAAAATATTATAATTTTAGAACCATAAGGAATCCTAGATTTCTTTGACCAAACATTTCTTTCCTTTTTTTATTTTGAATGCTGTTTATTTATTATCTTAGGTCTTGAAAAAATTACTGTGGCATCTGTAAACTGAATGAGTTGAAGAAGATTGTCTTTGATGACTTTTCCTATTATATTTTACATTATATACTTTCATATACTAGGTTATGAAGTCCTTTCCACCTGTAATTTTTCTGTATTCTATCCAATAATATACTAGTTCACCAACAACCAGTTTATCTCAGAGATGATAAACTGAGACCAGGAGGCATTAAATAATTTATCAACCATCACAAATTAATTGATGGCAGATCCAGGAAGACAGCCCCAATATCATATTGCTTCTTTCCTTAAATGAGGGAAGTACTATTTTTAATTCAATTTAGAAATATATTTAGTAACTAAAATTATAAATATTTTCCAAAGATGATGGATCATAGTTCTAAAGCTAGAAGTGAGCTAATTTTATGCTTGAGGAAACTGAAGACCAGGGAGGTTATAAGTGACTTGCCTAAATCACTCAGGTGGTAATTCTCACTGAGAGCATGACAAGTCCAGAGGATGTAATCCAATTTTACTGTTATTTAAATAGATTTCAACTTTGTGTTTCATTTCCCCTCCTTTTTTTTAGGTTTTTTACAAGGCAAATGGGGTTAAGTGGCTTGCCCAAGGCCACACAGCTAGGTAATTATTAAGTGTCTGAGACCGGATTTGAACCCAGGTACTCCTGACTCCAGGGCCAGTGCTTTATCCACTGCGCCACCGAGCTGCCCCCCATTTCCCTTTTTTCTTTATTTCTTTCTTTCCTTTCTTTAGTATTCTGAACAAAAAAGAGGAGCTGTGATTTCAATAGTATGGAAACTCTTGGTGAGGAAATATTTCTAGTGAATACTGGTACCTATTTTCCAATTTAGAATTTTAGAGTTACATAGAACATTGAGAGATTTAAGTGACTTGCTCAGGTTCACTCAGTTTGTATTAGATGCTGGAACTGAATTCGGGTCTTCCTGATTCTGAGGCCAGGTTTTATCTATTACTGCTTATTTCCATTTTCTTCACTACTCTAGTTCTTCTTCCATAGATGTTAAATATAAAATGAAGTATTCCTTCATTTGTTTTTTTAATCTGTTTTGGTTTGTCTTACAATTTATCATTATTAAATACCATATTTTTGAAATTATATGTGAAGTCCTATGTATAAAATTATGATTAATCAGTGCTCTTCCCAGACTTCAGCTTATTATGCCCCACATCTTAGATGTGATAAAAATGAATGAATTCTTCATTTTTTCTGCTGTTGAAGTTTTAGCAGAAGAAATTTCTTTATTTTTTCATCACAATTTACTCTAATTTTAATATTCCCTAGATAATAGTGAAATAAATCCATTCTGTATAATTCAGACTTAGATAAAAGCATCAGGGTGTTTGGAACATAAACCTTATTCCATCTTTTGTGGAGCTGCCCAATTTAGTAAAGCAATTCAACAGCTCATCTTAAATGTAGTATGACTTAGAACACTCAAATCTGCCTGGAATGTGAAAAAAGGGAATAATTTATATTTAATTGGTCTAAACCTACCTTTCCTAGGTCAATAAGAAGAGGAAAATCAGCAGCATTAATCAAGATAAAATTATCAGCTGATTAATCAGTGTTCTAATTACTGCACAGTTCTTTCCCTTTTCAGTTTTAATTACTAAACTTCATTGTCTTTTCCATATGGCCGTCTTGCATTCACAGTACACTTTTTCTCCTGGTGAGATCATTAATATAAAAAATGTCCATTTCAGGCATTACTGAAGATGTAAGAAATTGCTAGTGCCTCCTTAGAAATTACCAAAGAAGTTGCAAATCAGCCATAGGTTATTCAGGAAAAGGATAATAAATCTATGAACACTTAAGAAAATAGTGATAGTGGAAATGTAATTATGATTATCAAACCAACCTTTGTCCCAAAGTGAGCCTTGCTAGTCATATTTTATCGTGTCTACATTGCAGTTGGATCTGAAACCAATTGCAATTTAATTTAAATTGGGGAAATACATTGGGGACTTCTTTAATTCATTGTTTTGGTGCAGGCCTCAGGAATATTCCTTCTGCAGACTTCTTTCTTAGAGATGTATTGACTCCAGCGTCTGGCTGCCATTCTGTGATTCACGGTAACATTTCAGAGTGCTGAATCTGTCTTGGTCTTAGAGTGTTATCACCATAGCATATTATACTCAAGAATGAGACTTCTGTAGAAATAACCATGTGATACCAGGAATGAGAAACCACCGACTCATTGCCACTCTATGACGTGATTTCTGAAATTCTTATCTTTAACAATGAGAATTCTTCGAAAAATGGTCAACATTTCAGGTGAACATATTTTTTCCTGTAGAAGGCCTTTCTTGGAAACTTTTGGCTGTTTTGTAAATCAAAACATACTGAAAGAAAAGAGATTATAGGACTGTCCTCTCTTGCCTAGTTTGTATGATGGACCAGTTAGCAAAAAACAGTGCTATCTTCAAAGGAAACTGGAGTATCTCTAGTAAGATATTTTGTTAAATAGCCTGAAAATGTCTCCCCATTTCAATATTCAGTTTCTCATATGCTTAATATATGTGTTTTTCTGTGGGCCTCCAAAAAGCTTCCTTAGCAAGAAAAGGCATGGTTTCTACCCAAGGAATTTCATTTCTTCCAAAATGGGCCTTATTTGGATTGACTCAGAAGTAATAAATGCTAGTTAGTAATAGTAAGAGCTTCCTGGGTATTACAGACCTTTATCTTAAAGTGAGTGAAGAGGTTGGATGCAAGGAAAGTAACATGTTGTTATTTAATTTTAATTGGTAAATTTACCCGCAGGTATTCAATCCGATGTTTACTAGCTGCACTGTGAAGCACAGACTACATAAACACATGGGTTTTTCTCTGAAGTGAAAATATCTTCTCATCAGTTTTTTTTTCAAGAGACACTGAATTATCTCCTGTATGCATTATGTGGGCTTGGAATTGGAAAACCATTGGGTTCTGCCACCACTTATCATTAAATGACTAGGGCACTCAATAATTCCATTTCCGTGATCCTAATGCATGAATGGGAATACTGATGTAGCAGGGAGCAAATTGTATTTTTCAGCTGCTTAATTCCATTCTAAATACTTTTTCAAATATGTGGCTTTTACAGGCCACCTCTCCTGTTAAATATGATGTTTTTATTTTAGCCTTTAGTTTGGATGTTATAACTTCTAATATTTCAAGCCTAGGCTTTCAATTCATTTGTAATTGCTCCTTTCAGGAAAATATGTTTAGAAATTGAACTGAGTTACTCCTAGTGGAAAACCTCACTATTTTGATTCTCAGGGATTTAACACATCAAAGAAACACATTCTCCAATGAACTGAAAGGCCTTTTTAGACAAAGAACTCATTGTTGCCTTCATGTGACGAGTAACAAATAGATAAATCTCAGATATATTATATCTCCGTGATAAAAAAAAAATTCTGAAGGGGGAAAGCTAGAAACCTCTTATCAGGTTTTGAGGAATTTAGTATTTAAGATTTAATGGAAATATGTTTCATTCATTGGGGTAGATTATTTTTAGAGGGGGCACTTGTATACATGTAAAAACACACACACATATTCTTGTATCATTGACATTTTTGGCAGGCTGTAAACGGCTCATCATCATCAGTATCAGCATCATCATCCACCATCCTTAAATGGCTTCTGTGTGTTTTGGGGATACAAAGCAGTAGCTCATTGGATTATGGGTGAGTTTAAGGTCTAAATGAGAGAGATATGAGGGTGGGTGAACCTGCCTCTTATCAAGAAAATAATTCAGTGAGCAAAATTCTAAACCATTTGTCTAAGTCACACATTGTAATGAGGGAGGGCACTGCTTCATTCTGAAGCTGAGTCAGTTCTGGTTTAGTATGAACATACCCTTGAAGCACTATGGTATTCTTGCTTCTTCAGTCTCCTTTATCAATCTTTAACCTCTGAAAAAAAGCAAAAGGAATAACTGAGATAGTTGGTTGTGTGTGCGCATGCTTGTTTATATATATATATATATTTATTCAGGGGTCATTTATTCAGCAGCTTCCACCCTATGGAATATAACTGAAATTCTAGAAATAAGCCCCAAAATCTTCTTGAGAATTCAAAAGAAATAAAATGGATTTCATATATAAATTTTGTACATTTTCCTTATGAGAGTTCCAAGATCCTCAATCTTTACACATTTACTCTGAATTTAAAGTTTTAACAAATATGAGTTTGTTTTTCTGCCCTGGCAATGTTAGAAGTAGAAAATTATACTAGTGGATAGAAAGGATGGATGGATGCATGGTGGGTAGGACTGGATAGAAAAAGATAAAAGATAGACAATAAAATGAGTTAAACAAAAGGAATATTCTGAAAACTTAGGGAAAAGTTCAGGAATTTAAAAACACATAGCATATTTAATATCTGGACCAAAAAAAACCTCTTTGCATATTGATATTGCTTAAGGTCAATATTATACAACATTGTACAGTAACATAATGATGATTATGATGAATCAAGAAAAGGTAAAATAATATTTAATATACTCTGTTTAATAAGAGGGAAAATGCATCCCATTATAGGAGAATTTCCTTTCAAAAGAAACATTTTTAAAATGTGTTTAAAGTAATGAACTTGTTATTTATCAACTGTACTTCTATGAAACACTAATGTATACCTACATCTAAACATTTTTTGTTATCTGCTTACTGTATTGCTGTATTGTCCACCAATGGGGTTATTCTTGTCACTTAGGATCTCTGGAGATTAAGTGTGCACATAATGTATGCTGTTAACCTGTAAGGAGACGGGGGGGGGGGGGGGGGGGATGTCTGGTCTACTCTCATTAACATATTGACAATTAATTCCAAACCAGATAGAAATGTTAATATAATCAAAATATTTCAATAGTTCTTTGAGGTTCTTAAAATACGCTATGAGTGAGAGTCAGATGTTAAAACTAGGATCTTTTGACTCCAAAGCCAGATTGTCCATTCATTCATCCTTCATAAAATTGTGTGAAGCATAAAGTATCACTCCAGGGTCAGTCGTTATTGCGAACTGGAATGGTGGAGCACTCTCATTGGACCCAGAGCTAGGAGGTCCAGGTGTGATTCCTGATTGATTAATCATGAGTTCCCTTCTCTGTAAAATGGGGGTAATGAGACAGGCATTACACAAAGCTGCAGTAAGAAATGGGATTTCTGAAACTTTTAAAGTATTAGATAAATGTGGGTTATCTTGCATAAGTTATTTGTTGACTTGGAATTCAGAAATCTGGGTCTATAAGGATGGACCAGAGTCAAATGCTTTTATCAGGGTGGAGGTAAAGCAAGGAGTATTTGCTTTTTCTCTTTGTATATCCAGCACCTAACCATATGCTTCATATAGAAGAGTCACTTAATGAGTCCTTGTTGATTGGCTTAGTGAAGAAAAGGTGTTATTGGGGAGCTATTCTGTGGAGCAACTGGAAACTGCTGTTGTAGATGGCAGAATGGTGGGGCAAGTCTTCTTGGACCAAATGTAAAACTTGACCTATTTTACAATTTTGTCTGGGGCCAATTCTCTGTCCTATTTACTTTAATTAAAACCAATAAATAGCCTGGGAAATGGCAGAACTCTGACTTTTTCTTTGATCATAGAGTTTGATAAACAATGGATTTTCTATCCTTCTTGTTTTCCTGTACATAGGATTATAGACCTACAACTAAAAGAAACCTCAGTGAACATCTAATCCAACCTCTCTCTCCCTATTTGGCAGATAAGGAAATTGAGACCTAGAGAAGGTCAAGAGGTTTTCCAAAAGTTACACAGGTAGTGGTCAGAAGAGGTAGGTTTTAAATTTAGGTCATCTGAAACTCAAACCAGGGATTTTTACATTGGACCATATTGTAGCTGAATAATAGCTAGAAAACATGAGGGTATGATAAGAGAGTTGGCCAGAAGCCATGAGTCTATTTCTTCCCTTGTTTTAATTTGAATCATTTTGTTGTATTCTGTAAAAGTGTCTGTATTTGGCCTCTTCTGGAATGCACATATGATCCTATTTACACATGGAAATCCTTCTGGTTTACACCTAGGCAGGCAGGCATGATGAAGAGTAATAATATTTTTATATTAACATGTTATGAAAGCTTAATTTCATCTTGGTAGTGCTGTTGTTACTTTTTGCTTTCAAAATATATTAACCAAGATATTATTATCCTGATTATCATTATACTTGAATGTGGATTACTCTTTAATTATAGTCTTTATCCAAATACAAGGGCACTCTCTTGACCAATCAGTTTGCTTGCCCTTGATACCATTGATCCTTCCATTTGCCTGAAAAAGAAGGTGGTGAAAACAACAGCATCTGCTACCTTCACTTTGTAAATAAAAGATTGTGAGTAATTGTTTTAATAATGTAGAGGAATTTACACCTCCTTTATTTTAGAAATTTCAAGGAAGTCCTTTCATTTAAAGAGCATGAGTAGCAAATTCATTATATGTTGTTACATGATCTGAGATTTGCTCATTTCAGCTCAATTCTGAAGTGTTCTTTTGTTAATGTGCCAGTTATGTGCTCTTTGCATAATGGCCAAGCTTTTCATAACAGTAATAGCTCATATGTGTAAAGCAAGTTCCAAGTTGCAATAGGCTTTTCTTGCCATAATCTTGCAAAATAGTAACATTATCCCACTCTACAGGTAAGGAAACTGAGACTCCCTGAGGTGAGATAATAGGTCCATCATCAATCACATAGTAACTGTAGTAGTATTAGAACTGATATACCAACCTAGTACTTTGGACTCCAAGGCTGTTGCTTTTCTATTTTATCATGCTATCTCTGTGCTCAAAAATCATGTACTTTTCTTTTCATGTAAATAAAATATTGACCAATGGTAGAAATTTAATCTGTATTAAACACTTCTCATGTATGATATTTATTATTTGTCTTTAATTCCTGTCCTTTTTTAATCCTGCAGTCCAAATTGACTTCATTGAAAACATGAAATTATTGAACTTCAATGATATCTCATCAAAACCAAGAAATTTATTCAAATTAGTTTCAGAGTCTATTGCAAATGATTTTTAACCTTGAAAAACATCACACTGATCAATATTATTTTACCACCTACAAGAATGGATAGCTTAATTCTGAGTTTAGTAATTCATTATGCATTTATCTCATTGATCCATGTATATATATATATATATATATATATGTATATATACATTTTTCAATTTTTGTTCTATTTTATTTGATATGTCTTATGTCATTCCCTTTTTCCACAAACTCCAGCAACTCCCTATTTCCTCTAGGATCAAGTATAAAATATTATATTTGACTTTTAAAATCCTTCACAATCAAGTTTTTTTTCCTTAATCTTTCCAGTCTTGCTTACACCTTACTTCTCCACACTCTAATATGGCTGGAGACACATCCTACAAGATAATCTTTTAGCTGATTCCATGAATTTTCCTTGGTTAAGCCTATTGCCTAGAAATCCTTCCTTCCCTCCCTTGACTTCCCTGGCTTTCTTCAAAACTCAGCTAAAATGGAACCTACTATAAGAAGTCTTCTTTCAGATGTTATCTCAAATAATCCTGCACAAATCATGTCTGTACATGACTGTTTGCATCTCCCTAATTAGATTGTGAACTTCTTGAAGGCAGGAATCATTTATGCTTTTTTGTTGCTATCTCTAGTATTTGGCATAGTATCTAGCACATAATAAATGCTTATTGATGTGATTTGACTAATGATTCTGACAGCATTGTCTTAATGCATTATTTAATTTTAAGAATTCATGTTTAAGAAGAATTCAGAAGTTGTTTTCCTGACTGCCTACCACTCACACTTTCTTTATTAAATATCAAGCACTTTCATGAAAAGAGCCAATAAAGAAAGGTATATGGTAGTCAGGAGGAGAGGAATGTCTCTGCGATTTTATATTGTATTTTGGTTTAAATGAAGCAGTCTGGGGGGCAGCTAGGTGGTGCAGTGGATAGAGCACCAGCCCTGGAGTCAGGAGGACCTGAGTTCAAATTCAGACTCAGATACTGAATAATTACCTTTGTGACTTTGGGCAAGTCACTTAACCCCATTGCCTAGCAAAAAAGCCAAAACAAAAGAAAATGAACCAGTCCATCTAAGAGAATGACTATTTTTATCTTTCTTGACCTTCAGCAATCTTTCCATGTCCATAGTGTAACAGTTGGTTTGTGATCCTCTTTCATTATTTAAACATCTAGAGAAAGCATGAGTGCTTTCACCCCAGTGACCATTAAGTAATGGTTTGGTGTTTTTTCATGGACAGGAAAGAATAGACAACTCAGAATAAGCCATGAAAAAGGTATCTTTGTAGCTGGTGAAAATTAATACAGCTGACACAAACAAAACTAGGGAGAATGTGACAATGATTTGTGAAAGTGAAAAATAAGGCATGATTTGCAAAGATTTTTATACTAATAAAAATCAAAAAGTTATTGGACAATAGAACTACTAATAGTTTTGCTTTTTTAATGAGGACAGTCTTCACTTTGGAATTAGCTATGGACAGCTGAAGCCTGAGGGGTTATTATCAGCCCAGCCAGGGGCAACTAGAGCAACTTACATTAGTCATAGTCTTTTCTGTTAAATTCTTAAGCAGAAAAAAAAAAACAACTTAATTCATTCCTAGAATCTGTGTGATCTCATATTTTACGAATGACTTTTACATCATGATCACATTTGAACTTTTCAATAACCCCATGCATTTGAAAGGGCATTGGTATTGATGGAATATTTTTTTTTCCTTTGAAGAACCCTGTTGAATAGTTGGTGGAATTTTGACAATAAATAGTGCCAGGTCTAAGATCCAGGATGGTTGCCTGAATGGAAGTAGTACCAGTGTGGTGAGGGTAAATAAAGTTAACTATAGATAAGTGCCTTCTTTTAGAGAGGACAAGGATCTCAGACCTCAGTTGTTACTTCATAACCCTGACCTGCTGGGAATTGTGGCTCATGGAACATTGGAGACCAAAGAACGACAGCCTATTCAATAATACAGATGTCTTAAGGGCAGATTGAAATTCCCTATGTTTTTACAGTTCTTTTTTAAATTTTCAAACTTCAGTAGCCTTTCCCATTATTTGAATTTGTCCATCTCACATATCTTTTTGCCTTGCTGTCCTGTTAAAGTAGATTTAGGTGGACTGAGAACAAGCAGATACACATGAACCATGATTTGGAGGGTGACACAGTACTCAGCAGGTCCTAAAATATTTCCTTGACATTTTACAGTTGTCCCTGAAATTTCTTTACAACAAATTCTTTTTATGAGCCCTAGTTAAAATTGAAAAAAATACTTAATTGAAATTGAAAAGTGAGAGAGCATCCCCCTGGACACATTAAGACATACCTTTATCACTAGCAAGTAAACACCTTCTCTGAGAGAATGGGACATTGGTTTATTAAATTTAAGACAGAGACACCAGATTCTGAGAAGGAACCCAGCGATAGTGTTGTGAAGGGGATCAGAAAGAAAGCTGATGTTTATAAGCTTTATAATGTCGCTCACATCTCTCTTTAACACCTGAAATGATTTTATTCTTCTTATTGAACAGCGCAGTTTCATTAGGAATAACTATGAAGTATCTGCAATTCCTTCTAAGTGGATCTTAGAAGATGGCTTCCTTTTCTGGGCTACCTTGGTATCCTGTTTCTCTGTACTGAATTTCTTCCTAGCTGAATGAAGATTTGACTTATGTTTTGTTACTCAAAGTTACTCAAACTCCCAATTTTCTTTCACTCTGGCAAACCAAATTGTGTTCGGTCCCTTAGTCCGTCTTTTTAATGGGAAACTGAGCTAAAAGGCAAGAGATTAGATTTAAAATAATAAAATGTAAGTAAGTCCTAGGCGATCATCTCATCTCCCTCACTTTATAATGAAATTATCCATCTAATGTTGTTGAGCAATTTAGAGGGAAAATCAGACCTAGAACAATTGATGACTATATAACATAAGCATCATCATCATCAGCAACAGAATTTATTTAGTATTTTAAAATGTTTGCAAAGTACTTTACAAATATAATTTCATTTACTTCTCAGGACCATCAAGAGGGGTAGGTGTTATTATTTAATTTTTTTTTAAAAGAGAAAATCAAGGTTAAGAAAGCTTAAGTGACTTCCCTGGGGTCACACAATTAAAAGGTCTGAGGAAGGCATCAAAATTTAGATCTTTCTGACTCTAAGTTCAGTATTCTAAACACTAGTATCTAGCTCTCAGATGATTAATCCTATGCAGAGTACCCACCAATCTGCCAACCAATTTGTGCATGCATGTTGTATATGATAATAAAGTAGAAATACTTCATACATAAATCAATTAATCAAAATTACACATTGAAACACTTTCTAATTCAATTCTTAACAATTTTCACCCAATTATAGCTATAGTTATCTCTCAAACAAAGGATAAAGTCCAGCAAAAGTGTTTCATTTCCCCTGAGTCTTTTTCTCCACAATCTCCAGTGGCTGAATCATCCATTCAAAGACCGCAGAAGGTTAAAAAGTCAAACTTTGTGGCATAGTAGCAGATCACATAGCTAATTCAACCTCCAGGGCCCAGGAAAGCCCTGATGCTACCCCAGATGGCTTATTCTCTCCCCACCCCCATACATTCATTAATTCTCTTCCACCTGTTGCCCAACACTCAAAATTTCAGCTTTAGAGGTTAATCCCTGTTGTTTAAAAGCTATGAAAATGCAAATTTTCCTGAAGAAGAGCTGGCTTCAAACTATCAGACTTTTACATCACATTGTGAATGAAGGATAATCTATTAATAATTATAGCTTACATTTATACACTTTCTAGTTGCAAAGTGCTTTACAATACACTTATCCTCTTTGAGTCTCCCAGTTGGGAGGGAGGGAGGTTTTGTAAGTGTTATTTCTCCCATTTTACCTTTGTTCCTCTATCTATATCCCTAGAATATTCCTACTCCTTTCTGTTCAATAGCATGTCGAATACGGACAGCAAATTTGGGATAAAATCCCTTTGTTGAAAGAATTTTTCATAACCTGTTTTAAAGGTCTATTGCAGTTCTAAAACAATTCATCCCAAGAAGAAACCGACATTGGTTATTTAGCTAACTGATTAGTAATTGAAGGCCAAGTTTGGAAATTGTACAAGTTTTCTATGAATATTCATACTAAATAATTAACTTGCCTCTCGATTTAGAGCCCAATAAACAGTTCACTTCAATTTGATTTTTTTTTATATCTGAGTTAATTATATGCTGAGGTCTAGTTGCTGGGGTTTCTTTGGTAAGTGGCGATTGAGTAACTGCTGCTGGTGACAATAACCCTGTGTTTTTGTGGCTTTCACAATGTTGCCTTGCAGCTGGAGGAAGGCACATAATCATGCCCTTCAGAGAAGTGTCTCCCTCCCCCCCCCCCACTTTTCCCCCTTCGGAGAAGTGTCTCCCCCCCCACCTTTTCCTTTTCCCCTTTAGAGAATTGTCTTCCTCTCTTTCCCCCCCAGCTTTTACTCTTCAGAGAAGTGTCTCCCTCTCTTTCCTCCCCCACTTTTTCCCCTTCAGAGAAGTGTCTCCCTCTCTTTCCCTCCTAGCTTTTACAGTTCAGGAGAGTGTCTCCCTCTCTTCCCCCCCACTTTTTCCCCTTCAGAGAAGTGTCTCCCTCTCTTTCCTCCCCCACTTTTTCCCCTTCAGAGAAGTGTCTCCCTCTCTTTCCCCCCACTTTTTCCTCTTCAGAGAAGAGTCTCCCCGCTCCGCCCTTCCCTGAATAGATTCTGGTGTTAGCGTAGATAACCCTTCTCTAGTCTCTGCTTCCAGACTCCAGGAGGAAGTACCTCTGAAACCAGCCTCCCCAAGCAGGTGCCTGCCTTCCCCGGGGATTTTTCGAGCCTGAAAAATCACAGAAAGAGATTATTCACCTAACGAGCATCTGCTGAGCTCTTTCTGTATATCTAAGCTCATTGGGGATTCCAGAGATTTTTTTTAAAACCTCCCGGGCCTCATCCTCCTAAGGAGTTGACAGTCTTCTGAAGGAGAAAGGACTGATGTCTGCGAAGACATTAGGGAAGCCCTATAAGATGGCGTAGGATCGAGTGTAGACTAAGCCCTCCAGATATTGGTGGCACCTTCTTCTCCCTGTTTAGCTCTTTCCTTTCACATTCAGGTTTCCTGCCATATTTAGGGAGGAGGAAGGTGGGAAAAGTTGTGGGCCTGGGAAGGACAGAAAACCTTCAGGCATTTGCTTTCAGCTTTATTTAAAATTCCATCTTACAAACCACCATCAGCCAGGCGAAATCCGAACGGCAGAGTAACACTGCCATCTACCGCCAACCTTCCTGATTGGGGATCTTTTTTTCTTTGCCCTTTCTCTTTTTTTAAGCTTCCACCTCCCTCTCCCCTCTTTCCCTCTCTCTCTTTCTCTCTCTCTCTCTCTCTCTCTCTCTCTCTGTCCTCTCTCTCTTTCTCTTCTGCTCTCTCTCATTCTCTCACTCTCTCTCTCTCTCCCTCTCTTTTTAAAAAAGGTTTTTATCCTGTCAAGAAAAAAAAAACTGGCTCTTGGAAAACAACCAACTCTGCTGGAACTCAGAGATAATAATCAGTTTCTCTGGGCTTGTGAAATTGGCTCATTAAGCGTGCTTTTTAACAGAAAATATTGGAAGCGATTAAGTCTGCTTTACTGAGTGGGCATGAAATGGCTAACCTTCGGCCACCCACAGCTCCTAGGTGCCTGGCGCCGTTTTATGCATGCCGAGTAATGTCTTTACTTGAAGTGCTGTTTATTCATCACCTGCTTATTTATCTCTTTGCATTTGGCAGGCACATCGATCAATGTTAAACTGTCACACAAGGTTATTTTTCTTTTACATAACAGTATAGGCCTAAGGTAGTGGCATATTAAAAGTAATAACTTTCTAACTTGTAGCTGGAGATGACAGCCCCATTTTTACCCGAATATATTACGGCAAGAAATTCTTAATATCATTCTTCTTCCCTCCCCTCGTTCCCATTTCTTCACCCCTCTCCTCTCCTCACCCTTTCCCCCATCAAGTACTCATGCTCTCCCAAGGTCAAGAACTTCATTCTATCATTTGATTGGGAAGAAGAGGCATGGGCCTTCTTCCCTATGTGCTTCCTTCCAATCTAGGCTCCCCCTCACCTCTAGCTATCTCAGACCTTCAGGCTGATAAGCCTATGGGGAAACCACTTCAGCAACTCTTTATTTTTTTATTTGTTTGTTTTTGCAAGGCAGTGGGGTTAAGTGACTTGACTTGCCCAAGGTCACACAGCTAGGTAATTATTAAGTGTCTGAGGCTGGATTTGAACTCAGGTCCTCCTGACTCCAGGGCTGGTGCTCTATCCACTGCACCACCTAACTGCCCCCTCAGCAACTCTTTATGATGACCATGATTCTTTTGCTCAGGGACCCTTTGACCTAGCTTGTCTCTAGAGGAAAAAGCAGAGGCATCTACTACCTTTTTGGGTGGTTTCAGTCTAGTTTCAGTCTTGTTACCTGCCTAGACTGTTGTTTCATTACCTTATGAAACCCAAGTCAGAAAATAGTTGGACTTCCTCTTTCCCTTTTGGGGGTTATGATTGACCAAGAATAAAAAGAGAGAAGAGCTTCAACTTATTCTTTTTCTTGACCCTTGCTGTTTCAGTATTCTGCTGCTTTCAAACAGTTCCCTGCTTTGATGGACTTCCCATCTAGAAACCCAAGTCAGAAAATAGGTGAGCTTTCTCTTTCCGTGATGGGGCTATGGTTAGCCAAGAATAAAAAAAGAGAGAAGAGTTGAAAAAGTCCAACAAGAAATCAACTTGTTCATCCTCCCCCCCCCCCCCTGCTGTTTCAATATTCTGTTGCTTTCAAATACTCCCCAGCTTCGATAGACTTCCCATCTTGGCCATGGGCCAAGCTAGCTTTCTCTGTACAAACAGGTTTTCTTTTTCAATCTCTCCCCCCCCCAGTCTCCCCCCAGTCCTGCCTAAAAATGCCCACAGATAGAAGAATGTCAGATCTTTTTAGTGTTGAATTTCAAAGCGGTCCTTAGATTTCCTTCTCTCCCTTGATCTCTCCTTTTGGATTTCAGCTTGGACCAGCACACTGTTGCTAAATATAAGCTGCAGACAGTGGCTTTCTAATAAAACTCTTTGATTATCTTGTGTACTTGGGAATTAAGTGTCTCAACATAGTGTGCATTGTTGCTGCAGAACTACTCCCAGTGACTAGAGGTGCAACACCCATCCTGGCAAGCCCACCTTGTTTGCAAAAACAGCTCTACTAGGAAGTGTGAAGGCAGAAGTGAAAACAGTTATGAAAATATGGCCCAACAGACTGGTGAAGTACCTGCTTTGGATGCAGACAGCATCTTGGTTTCCCAGCAGAGCTTGGCATTATGACTGGCCTATCTTTTGAATTTGTTAATTTGCGTATTCATCCTTGTGCTGAGGGAGACAGTTGAGTCCCTGATCTATGGTGATCTATTTTATCACATGAAGTGCAAACCCAGGGAAAACATGTCCATTTAAAAAAAAAAAGCAGTCCCAGCCTGTGACTATGTGCCTTCAATCAATATTTGCATTAAAGTGGTTTAAATGTATGTGGCTCTGAGGCTGTCCATTCTTTCAAGTTGACCTCCTGCATTGATTAGGGCTAGTGATAGAAAGGAAAAGAACATATCAGGCAAAGGGGAAAAAAAAGGTAGAAAAAAAAGAAGAAAATGAAAGTTGCTGTTATGATTTCTGCAAGTAATATATTTTAAAGTATACTTAAATTTATAAGCATTCAAAAAATCACTTCAAATATAGGAATGCATATTTCTATCACTCTCAGACTGTGTTTTTGTACCTTGAAAATCATCAGACTGGAGATTTAATTTGAATCTAATGTGAAGGTCAGTTGTCTATTTATGATCTATATAGCCAAAGATACTTGGAAAACTAACTGGCTTTAAAAATTAAATTTCATTTTTATTTCAGTGTCAACATTGTAGTTTTGAACAGTTGTTTGGTTATGTTACTCTATCCAGAAGCTAAGGTTTCCAGAATTACATTTTAGCTTTCTATTCATGGTTCTTTGTTATACTAATGCAATGTTTATTAAGAGCACTCATCATGCTTGTCACTGCTCTGAATATTCAGAGCTATAGACCCTGCCCTCTAGGAAATTGCAGCCTGTTGTTTTTGCATCACCTATAGTAGCTAACAGTTTGGGGTACATATTGTCAGCACTAGGCCTGTGGGTAATGACTGGTCACAGAGAGAAGATGGGAAGTAATTGGAAGCCACTGGTCTGGAGCCAAATGGACAATCTGGAGTTGGGACAAACACATATGCTGTTGGTCAGAATAAGACAGAGGGTCAAAACCAAGCAGGCACTTGAGAGCCAGGAAGAGCCAGGAAACTGAAAGGAAGACAAGGAACTTCAGAGAAGAGACATAGAGCCCTAGAACTTGATACTGGAACCACTTTCTGACCTTGCTAAGAGAACTCTTATGGTTTCTGATGGACCAAGAGCCGGGGTTTCTAGGTGGGAGGAAGTGATTCATTTGAGGGAGCTAATCAAGAGATTAGTCTGCCTGAGATGTGCCATGGAAGGAGGAATGACATGCTTAAGTGCTCATATATAGTATATGCTCAGTATTTTGATCCATGATCTCACTAATATGAATATTCCCTCTAACAGTGCACAAGACCCCTCCTTTCTTTCTCCTTGTATATACTTCCTGTCCATGCCCTTCAAAAAAATCAACCAGAAAAGATCTGCCCATCCTGTTGAAATTCTTCCTTTAGGATTTTTAATATTTTGTGTATAGTAGTACAATTAGTAGAGCTATTTTTCTGGGTTACCTACTCTACTGGTCATACATCATTATTGATGGTATCTCTTATACCATTTCTTACATACAAATTGCAATTTATGACAATTTTTATCTGCCATATTCACAATGTATCTTTCATTTTCTTTTTGGGTGACTAGTACTTTAGCCTCTTCAGTGAGTATCATTGTTCAGTCACTCAGTTGGATTGGATTCTTTGTTACCTTGTAAACCATTCTGTCCATGGGATTTTCTTGGCAAAGATTCTAGAGTGGTTTGCCATCTTTTTTTTTTCCAGTGGATTAAGGAAAACAGGTAAAATGACTTTCCAAGATTTGAACTCATATATTCCTGACTGCAGGCCAACCATCTAGTTGTTCCTTTGATATGTTCAATAAAAAGTTATAAAGCTTGGATCACTGTATTTGTCAACTGTTCCCTTCCCCCCCCCCCACCTCTTCCCAACTTCTACACGATTCCCTAAACTAAAATCAGGTAGTGAATATTTGAGCATGCACTAGGTCAAGTCTATTCATGCAACATTTGAAGTCATAGAGAGTCATTATTTTGAGCTGTACATTAGGACAAATATCTCCAAGTTCTCATTTAATAGATGAGACAACAGAGGCTCTTCCAGGCTATGGAGGCAGTTAAATGATGTGGTAGATAGAATGCTAGACCTGTGATTAGAAAGCCTCATCTTGTTGAGTTAAAATTTGACTTTCAGATACGTACTATTTGTGTGATCCTGGATAAGTCACTTAACCCTGTTTGCCTCAGTTCCTCAAGGGTAAAATGAGCTAGAGAAGTATAGGCAAACCACTCCTATATCTTTCCCAAGAAAACTCCAAATGGGGTCAAAAACTCACACAACTGAAATGACTGAATAGCAACATCAGAAGCTATAGGATATGTTGAAGATCATACTGGATGTACTTTATAGCAGAATTATAGTTAAAATAAAATCTCAGGATTCCTGCCTCTTGATCTAGCTCTCTTTCAGCAACACCTCACATTTATAGCTTCCTTTAAGGCTTATAAGATTCTTTCACTATATCTCAGTATTCATTGTTCACCATTCAACAATTGAGTAGATGCTATCAAAGTTCATAACCAGATAAAAAAATAATACTGGTGAATTCCAAAACTTGTGGTTGAATTCTACAGAAGAGAATTTCAGATGTCTAAAAATAAAGCTAGATGCCTTTCACTGAATTTGGCAATGAGGGGATCAAAAAACAAATATACTCTTATACATGAACTTATAATTGGTGAGATAAACATTCCCATGTGAAACTGTTAAGCAGCAAAATCAAGACAATATATCATTGCTTGTTACAGAGAGTAAGTGTAAGTGACTTATAGTGCTCTGAATGTTGAATTTGGAGTCATTATTTTAGATTTGGAAGGGATCTCACCAATCATCTACTTTAAGCCATCAACCTGAAAATGGTGAGCCATCCTCTTCTCAAAGACCTCCAATGAGGGGGAAGCTCCCACCTCTTGAAGAAGCTGTTACACTTTTTGCCTAGCTAATTGTTAAAAAAAAAATTCCTCACTTTGAATTGAAATCTTACTTTCAACTATAGGGGACCAAGCAGAATAAATCAATAAATCAACAATATTTGTTAAGTCCTTGCCTGTCTCTGGGCATTCTTTAGTTTATTAATGTTCTCTTTAAGTTGTGGCATCCAAGGTTGAAAATAAAGCCTCCCAAAGACAAAATGAAATGGGAATACCAATGACTCAACATTGAACTTGGGATTCACTAATATGCTCTTTTTTCAGATAAACTTCAATGTAGTAATGATTCTTCCATCTTGTGATTTTAAAGTTCATTTTTGCATCTGAATTTAAGATTTTCCATTCTAGTCCTATTGAATTTCCACTTCATAGTTTTATCACAATGTGTTAACTTCCACACAAGATATTCTTAAACCCTGACATGCAAAGTATAAGCTACAGCTAGTTAGTGCCATCTGAAAATTTGATGTCCATGCCCCCTGATTCTAGTAATTGATAAAAATGTTAAACAACATAGGACTAAGAAGAGATGCCTGGTTCAGTCTACTAGAGAGCTCCCACTAAGTAGACAACCAACAATTGCTACTCCCTTACTCTAATTATTAAATAAATCAGTTTTGTTCTATTATCCTCTATTCTACAGCTCTCTATCCTTTCCATGAAAATATTATGAAGTATTTTATCTACTGCTTTACTAAAATTTAGGCAAACCTTCTCTCTAGAATTTTTCTGTCCAAAAGGCAACAAGAGGAAATCCATAATAAGTCCATTCAACATGACCTTTCTTTGATGAAGCTATGCTAGATTGATCATTATTTATTTTTCTGGATATTCCTTGGCCATCTCTTTAATCTGTCCTAGAATTTCTCCAAGAAGGGAAGTTAGGCTTATTGACCTATTATTTTACAGATTTTGTTATCTTTACTTAAAAAAATCTGACATTTTTCCTTTTCTAGTTCTTCTGAATGTCCCTGACAGTGGTTTTCCAATCATTTCTGTCAATCCTTTTGATGACTAGAGAATACAGTTCATGGTATCAACAGTCAGCCATTTTTGTTTTGGTACTTTCAGTCCAAGGATAATTTGCCATGCTGGGGAAGACAGAATCAAAGTAAAATTAAGGTAGCTCTGATTTCTTTTTATTGTATTTTCTCACTTTCTCTTGTTCCACCTCAAGCAGTAGCTTAATCTTCGATCCTTTTGATCCTTTTCTTTTCCCCAATATAGCTAAAAAAAACCCCAAAATAACTTCCCTTGTCTAATTTGCCACTCTAGCACAATTTACACCATTTGTTTACAGGGCTATCCCTGCATTATCATTAATATTTTTTGCATTTTATGCTTGCTTTTATCATTTGTACATATCTTTTGGAACCAAAAATAAATTCCCATATCTAATGTGCATGCCAGAGTATGTTCTGGGTAGTAGTAGAAACTAGGAATATACAGATTTCTTTTTCTCTCTAGCAAACTCTAAAAGAGAATTTTCATCTCTTTGTAAGATTTCTGTCATTTCTACACAAGCAACCAGTTCCACTCTGGAAAGGAAAACTTAGTCTGAAAATCAAATTTCACCTTGGTTCCTCAATCTTGTTTTTATTGTTAATATTTTTTCCAATTCCATGCAAACATAGTTTTCAACATTCAAATTTTTCAACATTGCAAATTTTTTAGTTTTACATTTTTCTACCACCAAGCCTTCACTCTCCTTTCTCTGATTTGAACAATCTATTTTATGCTGTACATGTACAATCTTATTAAATATTTTTTCATATTAGTCATGTTATGAAAGAAAAATTAGAACTGAGGGGAAAAACTGTAAGAATGAAAAAAACACATGTGAATTTTAAAAAGTGAACATAACATGCTTTGCTCTGAAATTTGACTCCATAGGTTTTTTTTCTCTGAATATGAATGACATTTTCCTCAACATCAATTCCATTGATCTCTGAACTGCTGAGAGGAGCTTCATCCATCAGAATTGATCATCTCACAATGTTGTTAATGTAGACAATGTTCTCTTGGTCCTACTTACTTCACTCAGAATCAATTCATGCAAGTCTTTTCATGATTCTTTAAAGTCTGGCTACTCATGATTTCTTAACGACATCATAATATACAATAACGTACATCATAATATACAAATGCCATAACTTCTCCAACCATTCCCCAATTGATAGAAATTCCCTCAATTTCTACCACAAAAAATGCTACTATAAATATTTTTGCCCATTCAAAAAAACCTGCTATAATTTTATACATGTAAATCTTTCCCTCTTTTTTGTCATCCCTTTGGGATACAGACCTAGTGGTGGTATTGCTGGATCAAAGGGTGTACAGTTATTGCCCTTTGTGCATAGTTTCAAATTTCTCTCCATAATGATTAATTAGTTCAGTACTCCACCAACAATTGATTAGTGTCCCGGTTTTCCCACATCCTCTTCAAAAGTGATCTTTTTGGTCATTTTTGACAATTTGATAGGTGTGAGATGATACCTCAGAGTTGTTTTAATTTGCATTTCTCTAATCAATAATTATTTGAAGCATTTTATATGATTATAGATAACTTTAATTTCTTTATCTTTCTTCATGAACAACCTATTCATATTCTTTGACCATTTATCAATTGGAGAATGATTTGTTTTCTTATAAACTTGATTCAGTTCTCTATATAATTTTGAAATGCATCCTTTATCAGAAACACTACTTATGAACATTATTTCTCAGTTTTCTGCATTCCTTCTAATGTTGGTTGAACTGCTTTATTTGTGCAAAAACTTTTTTAATTTAATGTAGTCCCAATTATCCTTTTGTAATTTATAATGTTCTCTATCTCTTTTTTGGTATAAACTTCTCCCTGTTCCATAGATCCTTCTTCTCCTAATAGGCTTATGGTATCATGCATTATGTCTAAATCCTGTACCAATTTTGCCCTTATTTTGGTATAGGGTGTGAGATGTGGTCTATGTCTAGTTTTTGCCATATTAGTTTCCAGTTTTCCCAGCAGTTTTTGTCTAATAGTGGGTTCCTCAATCTTCTGAAAGACTAAATTGTAATTAAGTCAAAGCTATCATTAGGAAATGAAAAGTTCTAACAGATGTTTGGAAAACTGAAAACTCCCATCATAACTTGTTTTAGACTTGTGATCCATTTCCTGAATACTTCTATGATAGCCTTCTGCCTATATGGTCTGTAGTATATTTCAATGATGATATTTCTTCTATTCTCCCACCATTGATCTTCATTGAAATATTCTCCACCCTATTTCCCCAGTCTGGTCCTGTTTTTCCTCACTTAATTATGCCTTTATGTTCTTTTATAAAAGAAAAGCCATATTTCTTTTATGATCCTTATCTCACTGAATCTTATTGATATCTATGAAGTCAAATTTTCCTTCTTCCACTAAGAAATGAAGAGTTTTCTTTCTTTTTGACTAGGCATCTTTTTTTTTTTTTTAAATAAGGGAATCTGAAGCCATAGACTTCACTAATGATTCCTTTCTTGAAAGGAGCATTCACTTGTGAACTCTTGGATATCTTAGATACTCTCCGCTTCATTATCATTATATCTATGGTTTCTAACTTGATGGATACATCTCAGCATTTTCTTCCTCCTTCATCCTTTCTGACTTAAATCTTTTTTGATGAGACATGCAATAAATAGTCTTGTCAGCTTTTGTGAAGTATACTACTTAACTGACCAGGAGTCTGATATCCCTGTACTTTAAGACTTAGTCTAGAAATCCAAATCCCATTCTGTGGCCACTTTCTTAGCTTGTTGTTAACCTCTCAAATGAATTTTTCTTCTCTGCAACCTTATTTTCAATTTAAAGCAATGTGGAAAACAAACCTGTGATCCTATGCTTTCAATTTCTTGCCCTCTCAATTTCATAATCCTTGGGAATTTCTTTTAAATTCCATTTGACAATATCATTTGTTCCCACATGAGGAGCAGAGGGTGTTAGTCATGCATTTTAATGAGTTATAGGAGAATCTCTGCTATGTATTGGACACAGTCTTTCCAAAAGACAATGGTTGGTTGCTTAGACCCTTTGAACTATGGAAGAGGGGCAGCTAGGTCTTGCAGTGGATAGAGCACTGGCCCTGGCATCAGGGGAACCTTAGTTCAAATCCGGCCTCAGACACTTAATAATTACCTAGCTATGTCACCTTGGGCAAATCTGTTAAACCCATTGCCTTGCAAAAAACCCAAACCAAAAAGAACTATGGAAAGATCCTCTATGGAACAACATGCACAATAATCACAATCAAAGGTTGAGAGAGAATAGATGGATTGTTATCTGTAGAGTAACTGATGACATTGATTAGTGTACAGACCCATAAGATATCCAAGAAAAAAAGAAGGGAGTAGAGCTGGAGGAAATGGTATGAACAAAGATTTAGCTCTAGGAATGAACAGAATTTCTTCAGGATGATGAAACCCCATTTGATTGCTGAATAACTCTAGTTTAAAATATGAAATCCTTTGGCATTTAAAGTTGGGCCCTTCTTTCCTTTCCAATCTTTAAACTTTTATTGTTCTCATCAAATTCTGAAATACAATTATACTGTTCTACTTGAAACATGATTCCCCAGGTCTTCCATTTCTCTGCCTTGACATTGGTTGTCTCCAATATGTGATACACTTTTCCTCTTCCTTTTCACCCCTTTGAGCCCCTGATTGGCTTCAAGACAACTCCAACTCTGCCTTCTAGAAGAAACCTCTCCTAGGATTCTTAGCTACTAGTATCTTTTGTTCAAGGTTATGTCCATCTATACTATCAGGCACAATCCTATTTAATAACCCTCGTTGGAATATAAACTCCTTAAGGACAGAGAATATTTTTGCCTTTACTTACATTCACAATAATTCAAACAAGTATCTGTCATAATTATATGATGCTTGTTGATTAGATGATTGATTAGAGTTTATATTGGATTACAATGAGAAATTAGGTGAGATGAGGTTATGGAGGCTATTGAACGTCCAGTTTCATTATTATAATTTAGCAGTGTAACACCTATTCTTATATCCTAAGTGAGGAGAGGAGGAGGACAAAGTGTATTTTGAATTTATCAGCAAATTTGAAATTTGACCTTCAGAACTTGACATTACTTGAAGAAGTAGAATTTCCAATCAAGTATGCCAAAGAACTTAATATTTTGATAGCTCAAGGAGGAAAATAAATTAAAATTTACATTCATGAAACCTTAATTTGGGAAGTTAACATAGAATTATATCAAGAAAGAAATCAAATGGTAACCACAACCGTCCACATCTGAAGTCTTTAAGGAATGAACCAAATTGTCAGATTTTTGCTTCCTATCAAAAGTCAATTTTAGTTTGCACAGAAGATATATTAGAGGTGATTCATTCATGTTTCAAAAAATTCATAGTAGTATTTAAAAACATCAAACCACCCAATGTACTGAAAATATGATTCAATATATAATATAATCTAGATATATCTTTTGGGGGGGACCCATATCTTTTATAAAGTGATTTCCACAAGTATATTGTTCTATCCACTCAATTCATTGAGATATGAACCATTTGTAAATTCAGCATACTTATCCAGTAAAACTATGAAATTAGAACTTATTCACCCATAAAAAAGTCATAGATAGTACTATACCAGGTTAGGTAGGACTTTAAAAGATAATAGAGGTGCTTATAGTTTATATTTTATCTTAAGAGGCAACAGGAAGCCACTGGATCTGGAAGAGAAGTCCTATGAATAGATTTCAGTTTTAGGAAAATTACTCTGGCAGCAATGTATGGGAAAGATTGTAATGGTGAGAGACTTGAGTCAGTGACAACTGTTAGGAGCCTTTGCAATAGTTTATATAAGAAGTGATTCAGGTCTGCACTAATGTGGTAGCAGTATGAGCAGAGATAAAGGAATTGCATATGAGAGATGCAATGGAGGCAAAGATTTGGGACGTGATAGGATATGGAGTGTGAGTGAGAATGAAGTGTCCAGGCAAATATTGAAATTGTCAGCACTAGAAGGATAGTGGATCCCTTCCAAAGAAATGGGGGAGTTTGGAAGGGGAGGAAGGGGATAGGTGGAAATATAATGAGTTGTGCTTTAGATATGTTGTTTTTAAGACATCTCCGAGTTATCAAATGTGAAATGTCCAATAGGCAGTTAGTGTTTGGGGACTAATACTCTCTACAAATAGGCAAATATGAAATGCACACAAAGGAATTCAGGAGGGTAGTATTAAGACTAGGGATGATCAGGCTAGTATAAAATGTGACACTTGAGTGTATCCTTGAAAGGACTGGGAATTCCAAGTTGCAGCAGAGGTGAAGGACAAACTATGCAGATGGAATATCATATGTAGGGAATAGTAAATCAAGCAATTTTGCTGAAACACATAGTATGTGAAGAGAAGTAATGAATGATGAAGATGGAGATATAGTTATGCTCAGTGATGTCCTTATGAATAGTAATTATTTATGGCATTGTACTCTACTGTCTTATAGTCCAGTGATGTCATCATACTATTTAGAAAGATATGGCCTTAATGACCAACCCACAAAATTTATGGTCAGTATACCTAGTCAAGTCATGTTAACATTGTGGTAACTCAAAGAAATTCCTAATACTTGTCTTCTAAGTCAACTCTCTTCATTCAATGCTTACCATATTTCCTTAATAAATACTTGTTTAATAAAATTGAATTCATCATAGTGAAAAATGATTTCATGAATCATTCAGACATTTTTTACATTGAATTAACCCAGTCAAATTTAAGCTCATTTGAGGCCAGAAAGTATATGGTTTTTCATCTTTATACTCTGAGCATCAAGAATAAGGGCATGTATATTGTAGTCACATGATAAGTTTGTTAATTGAATTGTTTTGCATCTAAAGTCTGAAGAGTAGACCTATTTCTCATTAATAGACTTTGTTCAATAGGCTTTTCATATTGTCTAATGGTTAGTTTATTATATGTTTATTTCTATTGTATAGAATATTTTTTAAAAAAGCATTTATTCTATTTTTGATCAAGGCTGTTGAGAACTAAGATAATCTTTCATTTTTTAATTGATATTTTATTTCATTTTTCCAATTACAAGCAAAGATAGTTTTTCAACATTCATCCATTTGCAAATTTGAGTTCCACATTCTTCTATCTTCCTCCTTTTTCCCCCACCATGGGAACATGGCAACAAACAGTCTGTTAAAAGTTAAACATTTATAGTCATGCTTAACATATTTCCATATTAGTCATGTTGTGAAAGAAGATTTAGAACAAAGGGGAAAGGGGGGAAGCTAATGGCACAGTAGATAAAGCACCAGTCCTGGAGACAGGAGGACTGAGTTCAAATCCAGCCTGAGACACTAATTGCCTAGCTGTATGACCTTGGGTAAGTCACTTAACCCCATTGCCTTAAATAAATAAAATTTTTAAAAAGAACTAAAGGGAAAAACCAACATGAGAAAGAAAGGAAAAACATAAAAGAAGTTTTTAAAAAAGCAAACATAACCTTTTTCTCTGGTTGTGGATGACACTGTCCATAACAGATCCCTCCAGATTGTCCCTGATCTCTAATAGGAGCTATAGCCATCATGGCTGATCATCTCACAGTATTGTTTTTAATGTGTACAATGTTCTCTTGGTTCTGCTCACTTCACTAAGCACAAGATAACTTTTTCCAAAATATCATCTCATTCTGGATGACTTGAGATATAACTGCAAGAACTTTATCATGTGGTAATGTAGTAAGACTTCTACTCACTCAAAGCCATTACCAACCACTAAGAATATAGCTATTGGAATATCAATGTAAAACCATGAATGGAAATAAGGTTTATTTGTTCTAGAACTGAAGTCTTTCTCACATGAGAATATACTCTTATTCTAAGCAATTCTCTGCTGAGAAGTATTGAGCTTTTGAAATGGCATTAAACAAGGCATTTTATATAGGATTCACATATATGTATTGTCATTAATATATCATAATATATATATCTACTAAGAGTAGATCTTCCTTTTATGAATTTTTCTGCCAGTGATGTACATCAGTAACTCTTAATGTTATCACTTGGGAGAGTTACCTGGAACACTGAAATGTTATTAGGTCTAGGTTCACTTTGCTAGTATATATCATGCAGGACTAAAACCCAGAATTTTCTAACTACAAACACCAAGTTCTGTCAACTATACCATGCTGCCTCACAACTTAATTTATAAACACCTATATATGTAATATCTAATAACATATCCTGAAAATATATAAAATAATCAATATATATATGCATTGATAGCAACATTTCAGTCATTTTTCTCTATTAACTTTTTTTTTGATCTACCCAGTGGTCTTAAGTTTGTACTTTATTCATAATGTATTATTATGTAAATGGAAAAATGAAAATTATTTCTTCTTCAATTTTTAATTTCCAACATTCCTGACTTTAAAGGGTCTGGGAATGTCTTGAGTTTACTCTTCGAGAATAAAATAAAATTCTTTTTCATTAGACTTGTTCTTTTATCCCTTACCCTCAAATGCTCTTGATTTTTTGTAATATGTTCTATTTCTGAAATTCGTCAAATTATAAATTTAAGTGATGTTTTTGGAAAACTTCTTTTTAGCTATTCTGTGAAAATAGAACAGTATAAACCCCAGAGTTGTACATATAAATTCTTTTACTTGGCAGCAAAACAGATGAAAGCATGTGAGATAGGAAGGAAGGCACAGAAGACAATTTGACCACAATTGTTCAAAAAAAGTAAAATCATTCAGCTAGAAGTCCTTTGAAAATTCCATGGGGTGCAAGAAAAAGGTAGAGGTAATGATTGTATTTGGATGATAATGAAAAGGTAAATAAATATCAACAAGAACATTCAAAAGAAGTTAATTTTTCCCTAAACCTTCTTGACTTCAAAGTTTAATTCCTGAGTCACCAGTTTTATACTTAGGAATCACAGCATGAGCTAGTTAAATCTTAGTGTTGGGAACAGATTGGAGAATCTCAGAGAACTCAGCAATCTTCCTTTATACCTCCCACATCTGCTTGTCATCAGAAAAACTTGAAGAGGCCACACAAAATATTTGTATTATTTCAATAAATTTTAGAAGACAGGTTCTTTTTTATTAAGAGATCATGATTACTCAATAAATGATAAAATGCTTACTTGGGCATTCAAGGCTCTCTAATCCAACCTCAATTATCTTTCCAACCTTATGTCTCATTATTGTCCTACAAAAACCTAAACTTGATTATAATCAATGGGTTTTCATTGGCATTTAAGTCAATTTAGTTCTGGAACACTGTATTGCCATCTTTTGGATGAATTTCTTAGCCTTCTGTGATGTGAAATTTTATAAGACCATATTTTAGTATTCTTTCTCCATTTGAAAATTTTTTATAAATCTGAAACAATTCTATTTCTAAGTATATCAATATATTTCCAAGTCATTTGAACTTTGTTTACAGATGAGTTTGTAAATTTTTGTAAAATTTGTAAAATTTTGCAAACATTAAAGTGCTCTGAAAATGCTAGCTATTATTAGCATTTTAGTATTCGCAGAGTTTCTTTAGTCTCTTTTTGGGGAAAAGACTTTCAGGTAAGTAGAAACAAATAACCCCCCATAAATTTTTAGGGTGGATGTTTTATAGTTCAATGATGATGCTTGATCTTTTTTTTAAATTGAATCAATATTGTATTAGTAGACATAGAGTTTAAATTCATTTAAAAAATTATTTCCCCCCAACTCCCCCCATTCCTGCAAGGTAATTTTAAATATTCATCCTTTTGCAAGCTTTTACGTTCCACATTTTTCTACCAGCCTCTTTCTTTTCCCTTTCACAAAGGCTGCAAATAATCTGCTATAGGTTGTATTTGTAAAATCATATACCTCTACAACATATTTCCAAATTAGTCATGTTGTAAAAGAGGAATGAAAACTAAGAAGGAAAAAATGAGAAAGAAAAAAAAAACAAAAGAAGTTTTTAAAAAATGATCATAGTATACTTTACTCTGCAAATTCCATAGACTTTTCATTTAATGTGGATGCCACTGTCCATAATAGGTCTCTTAGGACTGTCCTTGATTTCTGAACTCCTGAGAGGAGTTGTGTTCACCATAGTTGATTATCTCACTATGTTTCTGTTAATGTGTACAATGTTCTCCTAGTTCTGATTACTTCACTCAACATCAATTCATGCAAATCTTTCCATGATTTTCTAAAATCCAGTCACTCCTAATTTCTTACAGAACAATAGTACTCCATAATACTTATATGCCATTACTTGTTCAACCATTCCCCAACTGATGAATATCCCTCAATTTCCAATTCTTTGCCATTATAAAAAGAGTTTCTGTAGATGTTTTTGTGCATGTGGGTCTTTCCCCTTTTTTATGATCTCTTTGGAATATAGACCCAGGAATAGTATTGCTGGATTAAAAGTTATGCACAGTTTTATTGCCCTTTGGGAATAGTTCCGAAGTACTCTACAGAATGGTTGGATCAGTTCACTTATCCACTGGTAGTTCATTAGTCTCCCAGTTTTACCTCATCCTCTCTAATATTAGTCAATTTCTTTTTTTGTTATTTTTGTTATATTGATAGATGTGAGGTGGTACCTTAGAGTTGTTTTATTTTGTATTTCTCTAATCAATAATGATTGGGAGCAATTTTTCATATGATTATAGATAGGTTTAATTTCTTCATTTGAAAATTATTTGTTCATAGATGATGCCATGATCTTGCTGATTTACCTGGACTTCTGATAATGGTTTTGGTCTGTCTTTGAATGGAAAGTGAGTATCATCAGTAAAAATATATATTCTTTATCTTCAGTGTCCTAATCTTGTATTATTTTTTTTTGGGAAAAATGATCAGTAGCTATTTTTTAAAATTATCTTTTCACAGTTCTACAAGTTTCAAGAAGTCTTTACTTTGCAAGGGATTAATAACAATCCGTTTAGATGCTAGGTTCTTATGAAGACCTTTGTTTTCTGATAATGAGTATGTTTTGCTCTACTAGTATGTAAGTTCTTAGTATATACTTCCTTTTCACTTTTGTATGCCTAATCTTTTTTTCATCATGGGCCTAATGAACCTTGAAACATTTCATTTCCCCATCACAGTAGCTACTGCAATGTCTCTAATAGTCATTGAAGTGTACTCTTTAATAACTTTTGCATGTTTTCTTGCAGTAATATTAATATGTAATGGAAGTCTAGTGCATATGGAGACCCCATCAACTTGTACAATGGGTACTTCTTCATGTGGAGGTTGCTGAATAGATAGTTTCAGGAACAGTGTTGATAGGTAAGGCAGGCACTGTGGGGAAACTGCAGCACAGGTGGACATTATATATATATGGTTATTAAAGGTCACAACCAATAGTGTCTTAAAAGAGTATGAAACAGCCTGGTTCTATAGAGAAGTGTGTCAAATCATTTAATCGGGTGTCTAGTAAAAACTATGCTATAAGGAAAATGATCTTGAGATTTCTTCCCATTTAAACCACAGGCAATGCAGAAATGGGATTCTACCTTTCTATGGTCTATTTGTTCTTTTTCCCCCCCATTCTTGGTTTCCCCCATTCTCTGTGTTTTTTTTTTCTAGAGGCAACAGGTAGCACAATAATTAAGAGTGTCAAAAGGTGGAATTGGACTCAAATTGAGCCTCAGACATTCCCTAGTGACCCTGGGCAAGACACTTTACTTCTGGTTGCTTCAGTTTCCTGATGTGTAAAATGAAGATGATAATAATATCTATCTCACAGAGTTAGAAGGATCATATGAGATAATAACCAGTGTCTGGCACATTTTGCTGTTTTTGGTTAGCCATTTTTCAGTCATGTTTCACTCTGTGACTCCACTTGGGATTTTCTTGGCAAAGATAGTGGAGAGTTTTCCATTTCCTTCTCAGACATTTCACAGATGAGGAAACTAAGGCAAATAGAGTTAAGTGACTTGTCTGAGGCTGGATTTTAAATCAGGTCTTCTTGTCTCTATGACTGACACTTTGTGCCACCTGGCCAACCCTTTCTTCTCTGACTCTGTCAACACCTCCTTGTTGCCTCGCCTCACCTCACAAGCCTAGGCTATTGCTGTAGTCTGACAGTTCTACTGGCTTCAAGTCTTTCTCTAATTCAATCCATTTTCCACCCAGCTGACAAATTGTTCTTCCTAAAGCATAATTCTGTACAGGTCACCCCATCTATATAAACTACTCCAGTAAACTGTCATTTCTAGGGTCCTCTGTTTATTGTGCAAAGGTCTTCATAACTGGCTGCCTCATACCTTCCCATTCTTTTTCAACTTTACTCCCCTACATATATTCCATATTTAGGGACAGTGGCCTCCTTTGCCAGTGACAAGGCACCCTATCTCCTTATTCTGATCATTTTCATTGGCCTCCTTTCATATCTATAATTCTGTCTCAGTGCCTCTATCGTATGGTTTCCCTGACTTTGAGTTTCAGCTAATTTTTTGCAAGAAGGCTTTCCCAGTCTTCCTTTATGCCAATGTCTACCTCAACTTATCCTTTTGTACATCTTATTTATGTATTATTGTTCCCTTTAATAGATAATAAGCTCCTTAAAAGCAGGGGCTATTTTTTATATCTCTGTGTCCCTAGGAAAGTGCATGGAACATAGTAATCATTTAATAAATCCTTATTTATAACTTCAGGAGTAACTTACCAGAGAGCAGGTTAAATATGGGTGACCATACCCTGAAGTGTGAGGGTAATTTTTATCCCTTTGCCTTACATTGATGAAGTTGAAGGGTCTCTTTTCTCAGTTGCTGTCTGCTTGTATGTTCCCATATTTGTTAGTGGGCCAATAACATGCTAGTTCTATTTAATTACCTAATTTTTTTCCAGAGAAATATTTATTTCATGGATACATCCCTTCAATATTTCTCTGTAGCATTTTGTACACCCCCCCCCCCATCCCTTTGGCCTCTGGAGGAGTAGGGTTAAAACTTAGCTCAGATCCTACGTAGTATTGATCATATTTTATATCCACATGCACCATGAATACTGGTTGAGTCCCAAAGTTCAATCCTGAAAATCACTCCACTGGTAGCACCATCAATCCTGTATTTCTACATTCATATTTCCATGATTTGCTCTCTCAATTGAAGAGTTGTTACAAAATGAAACCAAGTTAAAATATGCTTGCCATTAAGTAATTTCCTCATCACTGTAGCCTAGTTCGAAATGGAAAGCATGGGAAATGTAGTTGTGGGAGATGAGTGAGAGCAAAGACATAACAGGATAAATAGAGACACTAAGACTTGGTTAGTGGTTAAAGCATGGTGCAGTATGTGAAAAGGAAGAGTAATGGAGTTGTCCTTCTCCTTAGTTTATATTGTTTGATTGCCTGTAATATGCTTCACCGCTGAAGAGAAGGAAATATGGAAGATGGATTCTTTATCTGCATTCTGTTGTGTGGGCACAAGCTAAGTAGTTGTGTTACATATTTTCTTCATGGGGCTTTTCTTTTTGTTTTTTTCCAACCTTAGGATGAATAGTGTCAATACTGTTATTGTTATTGCTATACTTTTCATTGACATTTAAAATAAAATGGAAAGATTTTATTGCCACTGCAGTCTCAGTCAACCAGCTTCTTTAGTTTAAAGATAATGACAGTTAAATCTGTTAACAGGAATGTATACTGACAGTTCCTACCTTGACCAAAACTTTTGGGTTAAATAGTGGGGCATTATTTGAATCAGTGCAATGTCAGGAGAATCTGTTGCTTATAATGCTGAATCATTAAATAGAAATATGTGAACAAATGTCCCAGGGACTTAGTTTCCCTTAGTTGGTGTTCAGAGCTGCTATTAGCAGTAATGGAAACTATGTGTTGTGCATTGAGGGTTGCTTGTTCCATATGGTCTTAATTATTCCTGGAAAAAATGAAGAGAGAACTCAGACCAATGAGTAGTCTTAAATAGAACCCCCATTAAAATTTTAAATTCACAAAAGTAAAAAGTTATATTTATCAACTTCCAAAATGTTTTAAATCACTAGCAGTTATTTGGGCACTTTTTCTATTCATGAAAGATTAAAAAATGTTATAAAGAGAAAGAAGTTAGTGTCTATTTGCAAGAATAAAAGGAAATCAGTATGGCCAAAAGTAATTTTCTTTTTAATTAAGCATACACATAAATACAAGCAGGACAAATTCATGTCATCAAAGGTCTTTTCTCTTCCTTGCTCCTGAGTTTCTGTAGAGTTCTAGTGTTGGTTAAGACAAATGGAGTGCAATTAGTTTAAAGCTTCTAATAGATAGTGAATATGTGCAAAACATTTATTCTTTCTCTTTCCTTTCCTCACTCACCTTGCCCTGTATGTCAGTCAAAAAGCCAAGCATGATTTTTTTGCTCATGTAATACTTCCTATCCCCCCCCCCCCCAAATCATTTCACCTTAATGGAGGAATTCTTGGATATAAGACACATGAATAGCTCCTTGGAAACTCTCTTGAATGGTTAAAAAGAAATTTATATAATGCTTTGTGATAGTGAGTGAGTGTTAAAAACCCTAATGGAGTTTCTTACTGGGAGATTACTTAGGTTAAGCACAACATGTCATCTCTTTATTTTGAAGGATTGAAACAGTACTCAGGGAAATGAACTTCTTATTCTGTTTTCATACTAGACAAAAATATCTTTGTCTAGAATTTAGGGATGCTAGGGGTAATTGAATTAATTGAACATTCAATTAAAAATCTCATGCCAGTTAGAAAATGTCTTATCAATTATTCAAATAAGAATCTAGCCTGGTTAACACAACATGATAATGGTGGAAGAGGATAGAAAAGAAAAAGCAGAGAAACCTTTGTCTCATGAAATAATGGTTGGATATTTTACCAATATGCAAAAATTAATTTTCCATTTGACTGTTGAAGTAGAGAACAAGAATTAGAAGAGTAAGTGAAATAAATGAACAAGAGCAGTGTTTATAAGAGAGTGGGGTGGAGGTGGATGCTTGGGAAGTTATACTGTTGCATCTTAGGTTAGGGACTCAGGAAACTCAGACTACTCAAATGCAATGCAGTGGAAATTTAATTAATGACTCCTGGCTAAGTCTGTTTGATGGGTAACCCTTCTAAAGTCTGGGACCAAATTCTAAGTAAGAGAGGGACATAAGAGGAATGATGTACTGACATCTCCCCATCTATATAACTTCTTCCCGTCTCCTCAATAATATTTGTGGACATAGGGTCACTATCAAAGATTAACTGGAGAAGCTTTCTGTCTTCCTCCTCCCCATCATCTGAAGCTGAGAATTGTCCATTGTATGTACGACTTGTCATTTTAGCAAATGATGCAGCTCTCTAACTTGCCCACCACTTAGTTGAGCCATGTAGGATTTTTTATTTCTCAGAACTAAAATTCAGTTTTCTGCTAAGGTTTATACTACTAATAGGAGAACAAAATCATTTGGTCATAAAACTCACCTGGCTTTTTAATTCATCATGTAGAATGGTGTAAATGATTGTTCTTGGGTAAATCCCAAGATCCATTTTTTAATTTCTCAGTTCATTTTCCTCTCTTATCTTAGGTACATATAAGGGTCTCTCTATAGTTCACTTATGAAAATGTGAATATTTTACACCACAAATGCAGAAAAAACATTTTTATAAATATTCTTTCAGGAGAATTGCAATCAATGTAGTCAGAGCTTAACAAGCAGATGGATGTATTTGAATGCCATTATCTTGTGTACAATGATATTATCTCTTTCATGAAAAATTCAGCAGTTTGGGTTGCTTCAGTAAAGGGAAGATGGAAGCAGGAAAAAAATAGCAAGAAAAACATGATCAGACTCAGAATCCCTGAGGGGGTCCCATTGCATCATTTAGCAGGAGAATGAGCAATGCAGAAGGAGCAGCATTGGTAGACTCAGTGTCTGTTCTCCTTATGGCATTCTTGGCTCCGAGTTCTACTCGAGCCCCGCAGCTGTAGGTGGGAGCTCTTGGGCCTGCTAAAGCATCATACCGTGACATTTTTATCATCAGTCTAAGAGAAGAAAATAAATTTGCTAACAGAATAGAGTTGGCAGGCTAATGCTACCTTGTCACATTCCAGACATCTTCTGGTCTGGCTTAAGCCAGAGGAAACAGGAGTGAGGGCCAGAAAGTGTATGATGGACATATACCCAGATATGGTGGGCGAAGGGTGGGGATTTGCTTGCTGATAGATATGCCTTTCTCTTGATGGCTTAAGAAATGAAAATACCCAGGCAAAGGAAGTGACCTCAGTTCTGTCTTCTGATGAATAAGGCCATGTCAAACATGGGCAGAATGATGTTGACAGTTGAAATCATTATTCAGATAATGTGGGTGGGGAAAAATAGTCTGTGTCTCTTCTTACCACCCTTGCTTCTTGAAAACTTACAAAGGTTCCCTATTGCCTATAAGGATATAGTCAGAATTCCTAACCCCTGAATTCATTACCCTCTATAATATGTTCCCAATTTCATTTAAACTCTCTCCAGTATAATCCTTTGACTAAAACCAATATGATCAGTCTGTTACCCTGAACCCCAGAAGTTTAATGTTCATTCTTGCTACCAAGTTTTTCTTTAATACTCATCTCCCCCTTTCTTCTGCTTCTCTATTCAGGTATATAATTTATATTATTCTCTCCCCTTCACTCTCTTAATTAACTTCCTCTGAATTTTGATAAAACTTATTGCTATACCACTCAATAGTCTGGTACCATTTTCCAACTTGCATTTTTACTGTGGGATATATACATACAGATATGTGTATGGGGGGGGATAGGTATGTGGTGGGAGTGTTCACGTGTTAGGTATGGGTGTGGGTGTTCAATTGTTGAATTTTGAGTCAAGAAAATTTATTTTCTGTGTGACCTTGGGCAAGGCACTTAACATCTGTGAGCCTCAGTCTCCTCATCTGTAAAATAGGAATGATAATAATATTATCACCTTAAAGAGCTGCTGTGAGGATCAAGTGAGATAATATATATATAAAACACATTTAAAGTCCCTAATATATAATATGTAATATAAATATGTATATTTTGCATATATGGATAAATTTATATTTGTGCCATTTCTTATTATATATATTTAATTTTGCATGTGTAAATGGATGTATGGATATCTTGGTTCTACAAGTAAACTGTAAGTTCTCTGTGGGGAGGAACCATGTTTAGATCACCTTAGAAATCTCCTGATGCTTAGAATAGTGTCTTATTCATAGTAGGTATTTAGTTAAATCCTTGATGTTGAAGACACCAGCAAACCAATGTAGTATAATGGAAAGAACATTGCTTGTGTTCTTATTGATGAATATTCCCTCTAAGGATGCAACTATCTGTGCCTGCTTATATTGCCTATTTAGATCTACATCTTGATTCTATCATTTAGTGTCAAATTTCTTTGAGCAAACCAACCTAAATTTCGGGGCTTCTGTTTCATCATTTATAAAATGAAATAACTGAACTTGAATCATGGAACAGACAAAAAGAACTTAGAAATTAATTGTTCCAATTCTCTTAGTTTATAAATGAAAGCATTCTCCTCATTCATCTCTTTTTCCTTTTTGTATCTTCTTTTACTATTCAGAGTCTTAGCAAATAATGATAATAAAAAGAAAACAAGGATAGCATAATTCTTTATGGTGACAAAATTTTAAGGTTACATAGGGATCAGTTTTTAGAATGTCAAAGAAGAGATTCTTTTTTCGGGAAGGGGGGACTTTGCAAGTCAATAGGCTTAAATGACTTGCCTAAGGTCACACAACTGGTTAATTATTAAGCATCTAAGGGCAGATTTGAACTCAGGTCTTCCTAATTCCAGGGCAAGTGTTCTATCCATTGTATCACCTAGCTGCCCCTGAAGAGATTCTTAAAAAAAATCACAAAACATTATTTTAAAAAATAAAGTTGGCCCAGAACATTCTTACTTTTCTAAATATATATATACATAATCCATATATGTATATATATATATGTATACATATACACCATATATATATACATATACATATACATATACATATATATATATATATATTTATATATATGGAGAATACTCCATGAAAACATAAGAAGGGAATAGGAAGATAGTTTTCCATAGCAGATCAATTCTTCACAATCATATAACTGACTGAGGGGGTATACACAGAATATTAAAAACCTGCTTAATCTCATTTGTTGACTTTTCTGGGGAGAAAAATGGTAAAATTCACTCCTTCAGTGAGTTGTTTCCTATACATATTAGAATTGATTTTTTAAAAATGGGGTAATGGGGGTTAAGTGACTTTCCTGAGATCACAAGTATTAAGTGTCTGAGACCAGCTTTGGACTCAGGTCCTCCTGATTCCAGGGTTGGTGTTCTTTACACTGTGCCATCTACCTGCTCTTGTTTTATGTTTTTAATGGTTGTCATTACAGCATAATATTATTCAATAACGCACTGAGTAATGTTATTAAGAAAAGTATAAAATAGGGGGACCTATACTTATCTAAAATACTTGATAATGTCATGGGAAGTATTATCCATAAAGTCCAAATAAAAGATTTCCCTATTAATGAATAGATTTTCCAAATGTCAATGACTGATAATACTTTATTAATTGCATTATGCCCTAGGATACTGCTTAACTTCATCAATCTGATCCAACCTAATACAAAAGAGATTAGGTTGATCATTCACACTAGAAAGGCCAATTAGATGAAAAAATGCTTATTTTCCAATTTAGGAATTATTCCATCACTTTAAATGTGGTGGATGTATCCTGTAGTTTGACAATGAATTGGGTCCAAAATTTTATATAAGTAAGAAAGTAAATTTTATTTCATTTGGGAATTGCATAAAGCTTTTAAGTGACCTCAAATTCTCACTGCAGCAGAAGGATACAAGTGTCTTCCTAATGATGCTAGTGAATGCAATTCATGGAACAACTTTGTCATTGAAGACTCAAAATTATAAGTAAAGCAACTCAAAAACAATAGAGAAATCAAATAACTAATGATCTTGTAAATAGTAGTCAATGGATATTTTTATTATAATAATAAATTATTTAAATATATTTGGAATATTAGTATAGATTGAGCATTTTGGGGTTTTTTAGCTTTTGGGTTTAGGTGATTGATAAGAATTTGTTAAATGGTTTATTGAATGGAGGAATGAATGAATGAATTAATGGTAAATAAATGACTAGGAGAGATGTACTTGTATGAAAGAGAAAATGGGAGAAAGTAATATATTAAGATTCATTTATTTTGCTTGCTGAAAGAAATATTAGAAAAACTGATTCAGAATGTTTAATAGCACTTCAGATTTGATATTCTTATAAAAATTAGCAGTGCAAGAATATTTAACACTAGTCAGGGTTTTCAGATTTAAAAATATATGTCTTTCAAACCAACCATTGGATATTATAATTAATACTATACAACACCTGAGCATAAACTTGAAAAGGCATTTAGGTGGCTCAGTGGAAGAGCACCAGCTCTGGAGTCAGGAGAACTTGAGTTTAAATTCAGTCTTAGACACTTGATTCTTCCTAGTTGTGTCACCCTGGGCAAGTCACTTAACCCTGATTGCCTTGCATGCAGGTCCATCTCCAGTCACCCTGATTCATATCTGGCCACTGGATCCCGATGGCTCCAGAGGAGAAAGTGAGGCTAGTGACTTAACACAGAACTCCTCACTCAAATCAATTCATGTGTTTCTCCCTAAGGTCATGATCTTTTTAGAGAATGATGGATAAAAATCATAAGTTTGAAGATCAGTGTCTTATTTACATGAAAGTAAGAATGTTTTTCATACCTTCTTATGTAATGTTAAATAAGACATCTTACTTCACTGTTTACATTTTTTAAAAGAATAAATGTTGTTTGCTCCCACCTTGGAGAGGCATTACTGGCACCCTGAAGTAATAATTATTTTGAGATTTTAAATGGAGTATTATCATATATTCATCTAAAAATAAACTAGTCTCTTTCCCATTCCTTTTCCTTCCACAATTTGCTTGTCCAATATTTGAAAACAATAGATAATTCCCTTCTGTTGTCAGCAAGTACCTTTCTCAGAAGGGTTGAATATGAAATTTGTAGTTGGTTCTTATTGGCCTTTCACCATAATTTGATCTAAATATTTATCTGTAGTCTGCAGGATACCTTATTTTTTCTTGGACTGTGGCAGCTCTAGATCAAGAAGTAGCCATCAGCAGTTTCCTCTATGAGTCAATGTTCCAATTTTCATAATAAACATGTTATAGTGTAATTTTATGTAACTAATAATGTGCAGCTACATTTCTGCTTTCAAATAATTTCTTTCAAGGATATGAATTATTAATAGTTTTGAGGTCTCTAGGGCTTTAAATATTATGGATCAGGTGCTCTCATCCATTTGCTTTCTACATTGAGTGACAAAAGCTTCTCCTAATGAGTGATTTTTGTGATCAATAAAGGGCCACACCAATAAGGAGAAAAGAGAGTTCAAACACAAAACCTATGTATCTAAATAAGTTCTATGAAGGATGTGTTTTTTTTCTATCATTCAAAGTCTAAGCAGGTTTGGGAAACCACCAATCTTCAAGAGTCTCTCAACTGGAAGAGTCAGATCAACTCATGAAGGAAGGGGCGTAGATAGCTTACCTTCTTTTTTTACGTTGGAAAATCTCTCTCTGACCTATATCAATGTAATTTAACTAGATTTAGTTACTTTCCAGTGATTTTAGGACAGTGAATAACAGGGAAGCAAAGTTATTTTATGTCATGTCCACTTCTGGTTCTGTACTTTAAGATCTTCGGGAATCATAACAAGTTGAAGGGATGAATTAGGGAGAACAGAGTCTGATTCACTGGATGACTGATTACTAATTTATTGGACTTGTTCCTATAGACTAAGGGACCTGCTTTCATAGCCCAAGTTGAATTCTAGGAAACTTTCCCAGATCCCAAGGGCTTAAGTCTGAATATAGATAGTTATCACCACAAAAGGAACCTGAGGACAAAGCAAAATATAAAAATACTATTAAGTTTGCTCTTGTCCTGAATTTATTTAATTCCTAACTCCCCTACATTCATCTCTAGACTAAACTTGCTAGCAGTTTAGTAAATAGATTACTATTCAGCAAAGACTTTTTATTCAGTAATTTATACATTAGTGTGTCATATCTATGCAATGGGTCAGTAGGCTAGCATGAACATTGATACAGAATGTGGCATGTATTTGAGGATGGTTCATTTTGGAACCAATATAATAAAAGCAAAATTATTTTTATTATACAGACTACAAGATATATTTAGTATTTTTCCAATTTTCCAAATCACATGTTTTACCTCAAAGGGTGGCATGAATTGCTTTTTTTTATCTGAATAATTATGAATAAAATTTAAACTGGGGATAGAAATGTTTTCTATCAGATGAGAAAGCTACTAACTCTTAAAGAGACTACCCTTCAGAAATAAGTAAGTCTTGATTCTCCAAAACATATTTTTACCCTACTGTACATTTCCTAATTTGGTCTGAGATCACTGTTTTCCTAAGGCTCAAGGAAGGTTAGAAAAGAAGTTATGGGATTTAAAAAAAAATTTTTTTTAATCTAAGTTGTAAAGGAGCTTGGAATCACACCACAAGCATCATAATTAACTTTAATAATTATAAATGTAAATGCAGACAAGCCACAAGGTTTTAATGGTGTGCCACATGCTTCTGCTAATTATTTTAGAGTTTGGACACATTCAGTGCCAGCTAATTATAAACCCTGCTATGGAAATCATCTGTTTATATTAGACTTATTGATCTCTAGTGTTTAAGCAATATGAAAAGGGAAATCTACAATGCTGGACCATCTGCTTTGTATTCCTAATTGCTTTTAAAGAATCAAATATATAAATAGTCAGCTTTTTATATATTGGATTTCAATCTCAAGAAAACATGTTGTGCAAATCTATGTGAACATGAAAGAGTGTATTTTAAAATTTTTGCTCCCTTGTGCTTTCCTTTTTCCCTCAGCCTTTCAATTTGCACTGTTTTCTGACCTTCTCACAGAAATCTGAAATGCCAGCTTTCTCCTAGGCCCTCACAGAATGGTCCAAGCTGTTGAGAACTTAGTCATCTTTGCCATTTACATCTCTTAATGACACCCTTTCTTCTACTTAAACAGCTTATGGCCAAGAACATTTCTTATAATTTTACACCATGGATACAGAGGAAAAAGAGAGGGGATTGAATGTTCAGGGTGATGATTTTGTCTCTTGGGAGGCATTTGACTTCTACAAGAACTTGAATCCTTTGTTTTTTGGGTTAGATGATAGTTCAGGGGACCAGCATTCCTACTTACCCCATTATTATCCTTTTCCATCTTTAATTAGTTTTATTTTGACCCTTAATGAGTCCAAGCCAAAATGAAGTTTATACCTACGAAGAGACTATTCTCAAGTTTATGATTATTTCTCAGTTCTGTAGCTATACAGAACTTTTTTTTTTGATTTTTATTTCTGATTACTAAACACATTGGTTTAATACAAAATAACTAATCTAGGAAGGGCTGCTTTTTATAATTGGCATTTCCTCTCTTCTTTCTTTACGTTTTTTCTCACCTTCCACCATTTTCCCAAACTCTCCCTTTTTTTTAAATTTTAACTTGTAGAACAAATTTGTCCTATAGAAATCTATAATTCTCAAACATCAGGAAAAATGTAGAAGTTGAGGAATGGGTTAGGTGTTCTTTATTATCTTTTGATCATTATATTTCATTTTTAATTCCAAGAAGTTTTTATAGTGAAATGCAAAACTGAAGTGAATGCTTCTTGTAATTAAAAGAAGTAGTGAATTTTTGCCAGATTATAGATAGAAAGAAATATACGTTTTTTATATTCTCTTCTTATTATGTACTTAGACAACAACAAGGCTTAGATCATCTCTTTAAGGACTAGTACAGAGCAGCTGATGGACTGAGGAACAACTGAGCGTCATTCAGTTCACTAACAAGAATCCCCCCCCCCAAATACCCCTACTGCCTTTTTTTTGTTTGTTTTTACAAGGAAATGGGGCTAAGTGACTTGTCCAAGATCATACAGTTAGGTAATTATTAAGTGTCTTAGGCTGAATTTGAACTCAGGTCCTCCTGACTCCAGGACCAGTGCTCTATCTATTATGCCACCTAGCTGCCCCCCCAACTACCTTTTAAGAGGGTATAGAAGTTAATTTTGCAAAGCTCCAATAATGCTTGATTAAAAATACTGGACTATTTATTATGTCTTAGGGTAAATTTATGTAGAATAAACAGATTGAGTTTGAAGTTTGTAAAATAACCTCTCATGTTCAAGTTCCAGTGACTTTTTGAGGTGAATTCATGTTTTTCTCACTAGGGATATGGTCCTCTCAGGATGTTTCATCAGCTTCTAGAGATGCCTCTGCTCAATCTCCTTTTTCTTGTAGTTTTAATGGAAATTCTATCACTTGGATTCATACCCTTGACTGTTTCCACATTCCCTGATTTTTAATCTCTGTATACCTATAATTGTAGGGTAGGCTGTTCATTTTTATTGGTGATCCAGCTTCCCATCCTTGATATTTAGTCAGAAAGAAATTAGGAGCTTTTTATAAAGGTAGCTTAAATAATTCATATTCTGTAGTTCCTCAAAGAAAGTTACAAATCAGTAGAGGACAACTGGCAGCTACATTTTCAAAGTTCTTCTTATGGTGCTTCCATTTAAAATCAAATAACATTGTTTAATGACTCTTTAAAAAAGCAGTTATCCTTTGGATCTGAGCTCCAACATGATCACCTTTCACTTTTATTTAAGATGACAACAGGCTAGTGGTAATTATTCTATCAGTTTCTATCCTTGGAACTAGGAAACAGTGTGTCCCTACATTTTAACCTGGAGAGATTGTTGGCATGTTTGGTTTGGATTGTGGACACTAACTTGAGAAATATATGACACAAGCCATACATAATTTTATTACTTAATCCTAGTCTATAAAAGCTTCTCTCCCAGACTTCTCTTCACTCATTGTTCAATAATCTGGGATAGTAGGTAAGAACATTTCTTATATAGGTGTATAACAAAGGTGATCTTGAAAATTTTACTATTTAAAAGTGAAATTTTAAAAAATATAATACTGGCTAAAAATATAATCAGCGAGAATTTCTTAGTAATTTTATCTATCCACATTCATTTTAATAAATAAAGTATCACAGATCTTCAAATATTCCCAGTTTCTATCAGGATTATTTGTCTGTTCATTTTCTAAAATATTAGATATAGTTAGTATATACAATGTTTTTATGATTTTGCTTTTCTCATTTCACACTATTTCATACATTTATTTGTATTCTTTACTATTTTAAAGACACAGCTATTTTTAAATATTTCCATAAATAATTTATTTTTTCCACTCTTGTTGGTGTCACCATAGAAGTTGGTGTCACTCTTTATGTCATCATAGAAGTCCATTGCATTAATGTAACAAAATGTATTTAACCTTTCCCATACTGTTGGTCATTTAAGATGTCTTGAGTTTTGTAATTGCATGTAACTTTATTAGAGAAATCTTTGACTAGATTATAGAAGACACAATTGTTTGTTTTTGTTTATACTTTCAAGGTATAGTCCCAAGAATGGAATTATTAGGTTAAAGGGCTTTATTATTATTTTCCCTGTGTACTACTAGATTGATTTCTCAAAAGATTCTAGCTTGCAACCCTACCAGCTGTGAATTTGTCTTTAATTCTTTACATAATACCTCTAATATTGAATTTCACTGACATAAATTGTGTTTGTATATTTGATAGGGCCATGATGATAAAGTTGGACTAATTTATATCTCTGATTAATGAAGATTTGTAGAATTTTTTTTGGAGTAAATAAAATACATTTTTTAAAGAATAGTTATGACTAGTTTATATTTATCTTAAATTGTCAGTGAAGAGTAACAATCTAGCATTGAGTATATCACTCCCTAGTCACAATTAATATATTTGTAAGCAAATGTTTAAATGTAGAACATCTATTTAAAATACTTTTGTAAATTCTAGTTGAAAATGTGAATTTTCTCCTAGTTGTAATTTTAAATTTGGATTTTTGTATGTTGGATTTTTCTTAAATGGGACACTCATTTATTGTACCTGGAAAGGTAGCAATGATACAATGAAGAAAGCCAAGGGCTATAAAATAATCCTCACTCAGATTTTTTTCCCCTGGCACATAACTTTGAGTAAGTCATTAATGTACTTTCTACCTATTTTTCAGTCATAAAAATGGGAAAATTATGACTAAGCAGTCCAGGGATTTTTCTCTGAGAACAAACTAACTGCAGTTTTTATAGAGGTTGGATGTGCCAATCAATTCCTTCATTGTTAGAAAAGTTTTTCCTAATATGTGTATTTGAATGAAAACTTATCCCCCCCGCCATGTCAGGTTTGCTGAAGAATGCTTATATATAAAACTCCCTAATTTTAAGTTGAGATATAAACTAAGCAAAGTGAGTTAGGTAACTATAATCAAACCCTACTGGGTTAGCTAAACTATCACTGACATTAGGGTTGTCAATCAGTGCTTTGACATAATTTTTTTTAAATTTGTTTGTTGTTTTCTTTAGAAATAGGTTCAATAACTATCAAAATATGATATATAATATGAATACTATGTAACTTATGTAAGTAATCATCAAAATCAGGTATTAAATATTAGTTTTATACATTTTCTGAATTAGGTTATTAGAGTTTTCTAGCTAAACTGATCTGTGCAAAAGCATTTTAAAAGAAATTATTATAGTATTTGTTACACAATTTTCACCCTGCCTGGAAGATTAGTCAACTGGTATTACTAAACTCTTGAAACATCTCATTCTATACTGTCATATGAATTTATACCATGAAATGTTAACAGTGCTTCTCACTTATGGTTTATAAAATAGAATTGTTTGAACTTTACTTATCTGAGGGAAAGCATTATTAGAAAATTGAAATTAAATATCACATTGATCTCAGTTGTATCCTACATACACTTAATATACTGGTTAAATATGACTCATCATGTTAATAACAAAATATCTTGAACTCCTAAATATCAACTATATAAATGTTATGTTTTATAGCAGATAACTTTATCTGAACAAAGAGTGAAAACCACTGAGGGGAGGGGAATTGGAAATGTTTTAAATTCCTTCACTTGAGGATTGGTTAAATCTTTCCTAATATGAGACTCCAATCAGCTACAAGTGAGCCTGTGATATCCTTTAAACATATAAAACACAAGAGAGAATAATTAAATTAAGTCTCTAGGGCTCTCAGAACACCACTAACTGAGAATGCATGATATCCTCAGAAGAACAGGAGAAAATTCCTCTTGTAAACATCCATCCAGATGTCTACTAAACCATCACTAAACTTTGGCATGGAGTTCACCCCCATCCCCCCCAAGTCAAAGTGAACATCGAATCAGTATCCCTTAAAAATAATGTGTGGGGGTATTTATACAACTTTGCATTATTAATTTGCAATGGGACCACCCAAACAAAATTGTAAATTTTTGGTGCAGACAAGTAAAATAATGGAAGTATTAACCTTCCCTAAGGTAGGAGAAACTCTAAGTGATCCTCAACTTTAGTGGGGCCCTATAATTAGGGTTTTTGAGATGAAGTCAGACACATCCATATTAATGTTTAACTCATTAAAAAAAAGTCTTATTTGGAGAACTAACAGAAATATTTTAGCCCCAAAGTGAACAATATAAACTTAACTTGTGACTTCTTTGATTATATCGTGGAAAGGGTTAAAATTGTCTACATAGATCACTGAAGTTTTATCATATAAGATGACCTTAGGAACTGTCATCTCCCTTGAATTTATACAAAGAATTCAAAGTAAAGGTTTTCTAGGTTACACTTCTTTTTTCAACCCTTTGTCCTGTCAGCTCAGTCCTTGATATCTTCATCTGCCGACAAGCCCAGATGTGCCGGGAATGTTGATTTGAGCTGGCCCCTCAACCCCTCCCTGCTGGTGTCATTAAAACCAGGGAGGTAGCGGCTCCCCTGGCATCTTTGGCACGGCTTGGCTTTACACTGCGGACTAAATTATTGATGAAGAGCACTTCTGTCGCAGTGTGTTTTACCCACCTTTAAATGAAACAGCGCCGATAGAGCTGTCAGAGCCTCCTCACTCCCTCCAACTTCTACATGACATTTATGATGTGGTTCAGATTGCACCGAAGCAATTAATTTCCAGTAGAGTCTGCACTCAGAATGAAGATCCCTGACAATTACCGAGGGCTGGTTTTTCAATGAGCATACTATGCGCTCATCAATACTGTACACAAAAGGAAAACATCCAAACACGTGTACGTGGGGGTCTGGGATTTTCCATTCTCTTCCCACAAATCTTGAATTTCTTCTGGGATTCCATGACTTCCACACCATGCGTCTTGTTCTATTTATAATTTTTGATAGATAGGTGATCATATTTTCTCCTCGCATATTTTATAACTTACTGAAAGTTTTATAAAATTTGCCTGCTTTCAAGATCTAGTCATTCTGAGATGCAACTTTTGCTTCCTTGTTCTTGCCAATGCATGATACTTTGAAATCTGGAATTCAGTAGCTCTTTTTTCTTTTCTTTTTAAAGTATGCTTCAATCTGTATTCAGACACCATCAGCTCTTGTCTTTGGGATGGATATCAAGTGGTCTTAAGACTATGGTCAAGTCTGTGTTTATTTTCCGAATCAAATATAAATCCCATTACCTTGTATTTGGTTGGGGGGTGGTAAGATTAATCTTTCTGTACTCATAAATTTTTGGCCAGTCTTGCAAATCATAATTTGTTTTTTTTGGAATTTCATTAAGTCTTGTTCAAATTAATTGAGGCAAGAGAAGTTTGAATTCTAAAATACTGAAAAATAAGTAAAGTTTAATTATTTTCAGTCTCACATACTTCCCTTTCCTAGTTAAGAAAAAAACTGTAGTACTACTGCGGGAAGTGGGAAAGAGCTCTATCCTGGTAGATTGCTTAACATTTCTGTCTCTACAGAGAATGCCCACTGTCCATTATTTTAGAGGAAAGGCAATATGACTTTTGCAGGTATAAATCGACCTTTTCTAATTTTGTTCCCTAAGAGAACTGGAATATTCAGAGAGGCAGAGAAAGAAAGAGAATTCTGGTTTCAGATCTATTTATGTTACTACAACAGTTTTGTATCATGCTCTCTTCTGGAATAGATCTTTTTGGAAAAGTATTCAGGAGAGTGAATGGTGAGCATATTCATCTTTAGGAAGGATGTCTAATGTCTTCAGTTAAGTTGTTGCAGTACTCTAGAACCTAAGGTTTAATTAACCTCATTTAGGAGTATTTTATGACAATTTTACTTTCAGTGTTCAGTGGCAGCTATATGCTTCCTTCAATTTTTTGAGATTGGTACTGCCTTGGCTAGCATGTGCCTGATAAGAACTGTGAATAAGGTAAGTGTGGTCTAATGCAGACCTTCAGAGAAACAGTTAAGGAATAGATAAATTTGTAATTTTTGTCTGTAAGTATATGTTAATTTAATATTCTTTGGTTTCCCCTCTCAATCTGTGTCTCTGTGAGAACAGGTTAATTTGTTTGGCTTTTTGTTTTGTTATGTTTTGTTTTCTGATAGATCACAGAATTACAAATGGAAGGGACCTTAGAATTGACCTAAATTAGGGTGGCTAGGTGGTACAGTAGATAGAGCACCAGCCCTGGAGTCAGAGGAGTACCTGAGTTCAAATCTGTCCTCAGACACTTAATAAATACCTAGCTGTGTGGCTTTGTGCAAGCCACTTAACCCCATTTGCTTTGCAAAAACTTCAAAAACAAAAAACATACAAATAAACAAAAGAGAAAAGACCTAAATCAAAATTTTATAGATAAGGAAGCATAGTACATTTAAGTGACCTGCTTAGTGTTGAACCTCCTACCTTCCAAGTTGAAGCATTTTTCACTTTTCACAATGTAGACTTAATCTAAATATGTCTGATATTCTTTGCTTTATTGAGCATGAGACCTGTATAAAGTGGGTCTCACTAGGAAGCATATTGTACTCATTGCTACTTGGATTTGAAGCACCCTGAATTCCAAACCTTTATAAGAATGGGCCACCTCCTCAGTTCTTACCTGGCTACACTTTTTTAGACTACTTCAGAATTTGTTATTATGCCATCATGCTCTAGAGACTCCATCATTGAGAAGTCTCATCATCCTCCAAGATCCCATCAGTCTTGGTATCCATATTTGATCAATATTCAATACCTTGTAAAGGCAGCCTAGACTAGCCGTTTCTTCATTTCTCTCTTGGCTACACTCCTTAGGACTTTTCCATCATGTCTCTAACCAAGTAACCTTCCCTCCTACCTTTTCAACTTCTCTAATATTGCCCTCTCCCTAGACTGTAAACTCTTTGAGGGTACGATTTATCTTACTCTTTTGTTTATGTATCCACAACTTTGCAAAATGCCTGGAGAGCACTTAACAACTAACTGATAACTGTTAACTAACTGATTGTGTCATTTATTTTCAACCATCCTGAAGCTATTTACAGAAGTAAATGTTCTCTCTTAATCTAACACATGAAATATATTTACATAGGGCTTTAGGAAGGGAACCTCATTTGTTCACTAGTTCTTGATAATAAGTAGATCCTATAGGAAACTAGCTTATACTTTATTCAGAGTAGCAAAAAACTGAATTAAATGGTGCTCAAATATTGGGAAATGGCTAAAGAAATTATGGTATATAAATGAAGAAAAGATTCAAAGGAGAATGGGAAGACCTATATGAACTGATACAGAGTGAAGTGAGAAGAACTAGGAAAGCATGCTCTTCAATGACAACATGATCATTAGGAAAAACCAACTTTAAAAAGACTAGAATTTTGATCATTACAATGAAAACCCATGATTCCAGAGCACCCAAGATAAAGGAAGCTACTCACCTCTGGACAGAAAATTAATAGATTCAAGTTGCAAAATTAAATATGAATTGTGTGGGAATAACATTTCCTTTGCTAGGCTTTTTTTGTTCTTTTTTCAGTTATTTAATTGGGGTGGAGTGGGTGGAAGATAAAACAAATACTTATTAATCAGAAAAAGTAATGAACTTAAATTTTTTATTTTTTTTCTGAGTAAAAGTACACAGATCACACATTTATATTTTCCTTCCTCCACTAAATTCCTTTTATATTTTCTTATCATGTTGTTATGATAAACCTAGACTCTCAAATGAACAAAGGGCATCTTCTGGGAAGTACTGTCAATTCCTCTGAACTTATCATTTGGACCTGATAAGAATGTCATCTCTATGTCACAGTGGCTTATCACAAAGTTGGGATAAAGTGACATATTTTTTAACCCCAACAACACTTGTAGACCATAACTAAGTTGTGGATGTCAAGGAAAAAGTACACATAACAATGAATTCATAGATCTCATAATTATTGATGGGTACTTTCCTTAAGAATTATGTGTGACTTCAGGTGCTCAGGTGACAGAGTGAGGAAGGAACCTTCTGAAGCCCTGCAAAATTCCCCACCCCCAAATAACTAGAAAATGAACTCAGAATTGACCTAGGAACAGGGAAGCTGCTCATCAGCTTTGCAGGAAAGGTTTGTCTAATTCAGGTGAGAGGGAGAAGTGAGGTCCAAGAGCTATAGGTCAGTGTACCTGCACCAAAGGTCTAAACCTGAAGTAATCTACTAGCAAGACCCTGCACTCCTACAAAAAAGTAACCCCCTAGGCAAATGAATAGTTTGTGCAAAGGCTCCAACCCAGTGACCCCACCCCCTGCAAAAGTCACAAGCAAGTCCTTGACACTTTGCTAACTTGTAGTGAGGCCCCAAGCTGGGGCTGGCCAACTGTGAGAGCCCACCACTGGGACCTACTAGCAGAGAGACTTTGTTTCCTTAGAAACCAGTAGCTTAAACCCCATGGTCCAGCTGGGGCAGAACAAGAAGATTTCTGCTCTAGGATCAGCCACCAGAAAGATTCTGTTACCATAGCAACCCATCAGCAAAGTTCTACCTTTGAAGCAGGCCAGCAGTACCACAGTCAAGGAAGGCCAACAGGGAGGCCCTACCCCCAATAATAGTCAGATTGGAATTCTAACCTCAGAGGAAGTTAGCAGCTAGGCTCTGAAACCCATTCAAAGCCAGCATTAAAACCCAGAATCCCAGGTCAAAAAAGTATGGAATGGTGCAGGACCAGAGTCCAAAACTCTTACAATAAAACACCAAGTCACAAAAAAGGCAGAAAAATGAGCAAAAAAATGTAACTTGATTATAGAAAGTTACTATGGTGATAAGGTGAATCAAGGCATAAACTTAGAGTAGGATTGTAGTGTCAAAACGATTACATGTGAACCCTTAAAGAAAAATATAATTTGATCTTAAGCCATAAAAGAAACCTTGGAAGAGCTTGAAAAGCATTTTCAAACAACAAAGAGAAGTAGAAAAAAACTGGAAAAATAAATGAGAGCAATGCAAGAAAATCATGAAAATTGAGTCAATAATATATGGGGGGGGGGAAGGAAAGTTACTGAGGAAATTAACTCCATTAAAAATAGAATTGACCAAATGGAAAAGAAAATATAAAAACTGAGGAAAATAATTTCTTAAACTTTAGAATTAAACAAGTGAAAAGTCATGATGATGAATCAACAAGATAAAATAAAAAAAAAGTCATCAAGATACAATAAAAAAATTAAAAGTAAAAAATAAAGGAGGAAAATGTGAAATTTCTCATTGGAAAAACAAGTTATCTAGAAAATAGATCCAGAAGAGATATATAAAAATGTTTAAACTACTTGAAAGTCATGATTCTCCAAGCTCCCCCCCCCAAAAAAAAAATCCTGGACAACATCTTTCAAGAAGTCATAAAAGAAAATTGTCCCAATATATTAGAAAAGAGGGAAAAATAGAAATTAAATGAATCCATTGATTCTCATTGCCTTTAAGAAATCATCAAATGAAAATTCCCAGGAATATTATAACCAAATTCGAGAGCTTACAAATTAAGGACAAAGTATTGCAGGAAGCTAAAAAGAAATAATTCAAATATCATGGAGTCGCACAAGATTTGGCAGCTTCTACATTAAATAACTGGAAATCTTGGAATTTGATGTAAGGAGTTAGGCTCACTATCAAGAATCATCTACCTAGAAAAACTAAATACAATATTTCAGAACAAAAAAGAATTTTTAATGAAATATAGGACTTTCAAGCACCTATATTTTTCAAAAAATCGAAAGTTACAGGAGGAAATAGATAATAAAGTTATACTAGTAGGGGAGCACAATCACCCCCCTCCCAGAACTAGATAAATGTAACAAAAAATAAACAAGATAGAAATTAATGATGTGAATAAAATTCCAAAAGAGTTAGCTATGATAGATCTTTGGAGAAATTGAATGGAAATAGAAAGGGAGGTATCTTTTCTTCAGTGGTACATGATACCTACACAAAATTTGACCATCATTTAGGACATAGAAACCTCACAAACAAATGCAGAAAAACAAAAATGGTAAAAGTTTCCCTTTTAGACCATAATGCATTCAAAATTACATTCAATAGTAAATAAAGAAAATAGATTGAAATTAAATAGTCTAATATTAAAAAAGTGTATCAAAGAACAGAACAGAACATAGAAACAATTGATAATTGCATTACTGAAAATGACAGCACTGAGACAATATACCAAACTTTATGAGATACAGTCAAAATGGTACTTAGGGGAAATTTTATATCCCTAATTACTTACATTAATAAAATAGAGGAAAAAGTAGATCAAGAAATTGGTCATGCATCTTAAAAAAAACTTTAAAAAGACAAATTAAAATAAATTCCCAATTAAACATCAAATTGAAAATATTGAAAATCAAAGGAGAGTTTAATACAACAATGTAAGAAGACTGAACTTATAAGTAAAACTAGAAGATGGATTCATGGGGGAAAAGACACAAAAAATGAATAAACCAGTGGAGAAGTTGATTTTAGAAAAAGGAAAGAAAACCAAATTACTAGGATCAAAAATATAAGCCATGAATTCACCATGGATGAAGAGAAAATTTAGACAATTGTTAGGCTCTATTTTGCTCAATTATATGCCAATAGATTTGAAAATTTAAATAAAATGGATGCATAACTACAAAAATAAATTACCCAGATTACAGAAGAAGTAAAATACTTAAATAACTTAATCTTAGAAAAAGAAATGAACACGTTATCAATAAATGCCTAAGGAAAAATCCCCAGATAGATTCACAAGCAAATTCTTCCTGCAACTTTACTAAAGTTATTTAAAATTTCAAGTAGTTTTTTTGTCTGCTTTCTAAGTATATCATCATATTATAATGATAGTTTTGTTTCCTCATTACCATTTCTAATTTCTTTAATTTCTTTTTCTTCTCTTATTATTATAGTTAGAAGAAAATGTGAAATTTCTCATTGGAAAAACAATATTGGGGTCCTACCTTTTAGCTCTTTAGGGCTTCATTACCAAAGAAAAACTTGTCAAGGACCGCAGATCAAATTTAACATTTATTTATGACTAAAATGTAATGTTACCAATGAGTATGATAATAAAATGTAATAATGCCATATGAATGGACTTTGAGGGATGCAGGTGGCCTGTGTGCTGCAGGTTGGATGTACTTGATCTAAAAATCAGCAAGCAATATCTGTATTGTGGTTAACCTAGAGCCTTCCCAATACAATCAGGAGTGAAGCAAGAATGCCCATTATCACCTGTATTATTCAATATAATACTAGAAATTTTAACCATATTAATAAGAGCAGAAAAAGAAATTAAAGGAATTAGAAAAGGTAATGAGGAAACTAAACTATCAGATAACAGATGATATACTTAGAAAATCCTAGACAATCAACTAAAAAGCTACTTGAAATTACAAACAACTTTAATAAAGTTGCAGGATACAAAATAAACCTACAGAAATCATCAACATTTCTTTATATTACTAATAAAGTTCAGCAAGAGATGGAAAAAGAAATTCCATTTAAAATTACTCTAAATAATATAAAATATGGAGGAGCTGAACAAAATATAAAATATACAAATAAAGTCATACCTAATCAATTGGAAAAATGTTAAATGCTCATGAGTAGGCCCAGCCAATATAATGAAAATGGCAATTCTACCTAAATTAATCTATTTATTCAACCAAACTATCAAAAAGATATTTTGTTGAGCTAGACAAAATAATAAATAAATTTATCTGGAATAGCAAAAACTCAAGCAGAGAATCAATGAAAAAACTGTGAAAGAAAGTGGCATAACTGTGACAAATCTATAACAGTATTATAAAGTAATAATTATAAAAACACAGTTGGTTAAGAAATAGAGTGGTAGACTAATGGAATAGATTAAATGTAATTTACTTTATAGTAAATTATCAATAGTAATTTGGTATTTGATTAACCCAAAGATCCAAAATTTTAGAACTAAAACTCATTATTTGACAGAAAATTAGAAAACATTATGGTAGAAACCTTATACCCTATACCAACATAAGGTCAAAATGAGCACTTGATTTACACATGAAAGGTGATATAAGAGACCATGGAATAGTTTATCTGTCAGATTTATGGATTAGAAGAATTTAGGGCCAAAGATTATATAGAGAGCATTACAAAATGTAAAATAGTAATTAAAATAAAAAAATTAAAATTTTTGCACAAACTAAGCCATCGTAGCCAAGATTATAAGGAAAGCAGAAAACTAGTGGAAAAATTGCAACAAATATCTCTGATAAAGGTTTCATCAAATCAAAAATACCAGTCATTCCCCAATTTATAAATGATCAAAGGATATGAACAGGTAGCTTTCAGACAAACAAATCAAAGCTTTCTATAATCATATGAAAAAGTGCTCTAAATCACTATTGAATGGAGAAATGAAAATTAAAACAACTGAGGTATTTCTAACATTTATCAGAGTGACTAATATGACAAAAAAAAGGAAAATGTTGGATGCTGAATGGAATGTGAGAAACTGGTTCACTAATGTACTGTTGGTATTGTGAACTAATTTAACCATTCTGGAGATCAATTTGGAATTTTACCCAAAGAGATACAAAATTATATATACTGTTTGATATTCTAAAGATATCCATAAAAAGGGGAAAGGACCTATTCACATAAAATTAATTATAGCAGCTCTTTTTGTAGAGCCTAAGAAATGGAAATCAAAGGGATTCCCATCAACTGGGGAATGGTTAAAAAAGCTGTGGGAAATGATTGCAATGGAATTGTGCTATAAGAAATGACAAGTAGAAACCCGGAATGACTTCCATGAACTGTTGAATAGTGAAGTGAAGGAAACCAGGAGAATGCTGTTTCCAGCAATCAATGAAGAACTATGAATAACTTAGTTAATCTCAGCAATGCAATGTTCCAGTCTTCCAAGACAATTCCAAAAGAGGAACATGCTATCTGCTACCAGAGGAAGAACTGATATTGATTGAATAAAGATTGAAGCATACTATTTTTGATTTCTTTCATCTTTTATTCGAGCCTTCAAGTACAAAATGACTAATATAGAAAGGGTTTACGTAATTGCATGTATATAACCTATAAATGATTGCTCACTCCCTCAGAGAGGGGGGTAGTAAAGGTAAGTAGAGAGGTAAGAATGGAGGGAGGAAGGGAAGGACAGTATTTGGAACCCAAAATTTTAAATGAAAATGTTAAAAATTGGAAAAAAGTAATTATATGTACACTCGCCTATTACATTTATAAGTTGAGGAAGCATGGTTTGAGTATGAAAGGAGACACTGGAAATGGAGTTAGAATCTTAGGTTCATAGGATACTAAATGTAGAGACCTCAGAGGAAGAAGACCTCAGTGGCCATCTAGACTAGCTTCCAGACTCCAAGTCCTGATTTTGAGACTTTCTACCCATAAGAACATGAGAAAGTCATTTAATCTATCTTAGTGCCCTTATCTGTAAAATGGGAGTGATGATTCTTGAATTACCACTTCACAATGTTATCATGAGAAAAAAAAAAGCTTTATCATTGTTTACAACAACCAAATATTTGGGTACACCACTGATTAATCAATAAACATTTGTTACATGCCTATTATCTATAAGACCTTGTGTTACATGTCCTGAAGGATACAAAAAAGAGACAAAAGATAGTCCCTGCCCTTAAGGAACTTATAATCTAATGGGGGGGGGCGCAATGTATAAACAAAAAGAGATAGATGATAGATAGATAGATAGATAGATAGATAGATAGATAGATAGATAGATGGATGGATGGATATTGGATAAATAGAGAAGGAAGAGGGGTTGAGGAAAGCTTCCTGTAAAAGGTAGGATTTTCACTGGGACTCAAAGGAATAGAGGGAAGTAGTTGAAATTGAGTTGGGATAAATTTCCAGACATGGGGGACAGTCAGAGAGAATACCCATTGTCTTGTTCATGGAATAGTCAGGAGATCATTTTCATTAGATCAAAAATATGTATTGGGGAGCAAAATGTAAGAAGACTGAAAAGGTAAGAGGAGGCTGGGGACTTATATGAGAGATGTGAAAACTGAGAAGTTGAAATTGACAAGTCTTGGCAAAACAATTTTTTATATTGGGGGCGCTTTCTAAGTTAAATCTAAGATAACTTCTAGGTTGTGTATCTGAGGTACTGGGAAGATGGTATTTCCCTGTATAGGAATAGGAAACTTGGGAAAGGAGGAGGGTACAATGAGTTTATTTCTGGATCCATTGAGTTAATGATGTTACATGCACATCAATTTTCAGATATCTGAAAGGCATTTGGAGCTGCTGAGATTGGAGAGATTGGCTGAGGAAGGGTAGATTGAGGATTATTATCATAGATATAGTAATTATCATAGATATAGTACATAAAAGCTGATGAGATCACCTAGTGAAATAGTATGGAGGGGGGAGAGAAGAGTTTGCAGGACAGAACCCTGAGAGACACTTACAAATAGAGGGCATGATATGAATCCATCTCTTTTGGTTTAATAATTTATACAACAGGTACTTTTCAACAAACTTGTATGTAAGCACTGGAGATACAAAGATAAAAAAAGATATATTGACATGTCATATTGAAAAAAAAAGTTCTTGGGTCTTCCTCATGGCAATTCTTTTTAGGATAGTCTAGAGTTATATGTAGGATTCCTGTAATTATATCCTACCCTACATGCTATCCTTATTTAAACATTTCAAGGATATAGGATATCATTAATGTGGGTACCCCTTAGGTAGCTATTTCAGTCATGCACATTATAACTCCTTGAACTTTTATAATATGTTATATATTCATGACTGGCAACTTTCCTGTAGTGTATTTTTACCCTTTTTATCTTAGATGGGTTAGTTCTTGGGCTACAAAAATATAGTCTATTATCAGACTAATGCTCTTGAATCTGAAAAAGACTTATTAGAATTTGTGCTATCCTGGGAAAGTCTTCAGGAATCCATATCATAATGGAGGGTTTTAAAATATTTCACATGACTTGTGATTTCACGTAGTATTATTTATAACAGTTCAGGGAAGAAATTTGATGGTTAGTATAGAGAAGTCACTGTTTGGCATTTCCTGCATATTGAACAAATCAGATCAACCAATATGTATGACTTAGTGTACCAGTGTACCAGACTATTTGATATGATTTATTAATTTATCAGAAGGGTGATACATGCTAAACCACAGTTGGTGCATGTATCTCTCATTTTCCTCTGAGTATTTTGTTTTAAAAATGCCTAGATTAGAGGTGGAACACTGCTGTAGTTGTTTCTACTTAGCTTAATTTCCTACTAAACAAGAACAAGAAAGATCTTATTGCCTTAAAGAGATAGAGTCTATACAGATGGAAGCCATGAATACCTAGGTTGAATTGAAAACAAAAAAAAGTTCCTTGAGAATACCATGAGAATGGAAAGAAACCAATTATTCAAGGATTTTCTGAAGGAAGCTTGTATCTGCTTATGAGAATTATTGTTAATTTTCAGTGTGACCATTTACACTTAAGGAAATGGCAAATGTTAAACAAACAAACAACAAATAAACCAAAACAGAACTGAATTTATTATTTTATTTATTATCTAGATTAAAGGAAGTAATAGAGAAAAAATGAAGATTGTTTTAAAAGTTTAAAATACTTTAAATATTTAATTTAAATTAAATTTGTTTTCTTGGAGAGCCTATTGTTAAACATTTAGTGTAGCATATTACTGTATATTATTCAAATATCTTAAATATTATTTGTTTCGGGGGCAGCTAGGTGGTACAGTGAATAGAGCACTGGCTCTGGAGTCAGGCTTACCTGGGTTCAAATCCAGCCTCAGATATTTAATTATTACCTAGCTGTGTGGTCTTGGGCAAGTCACTTAACTCCATTTGCCTTGCAAAAAAATTATTTGTTCCTATTTTCCAGTGCCAAAATAGAAAATGAAACCATTTTCTTTTAATTATCCAGATCACCTGGATAATTATGTGATTATATTATGTTTTGTGTTTAGATAATTAAATAAAGGAGCTTTAGAGGAACTACAAATAATCTTATACTAAGATTCAGTCATCAGTTCTAATCTCGGCTCTGAGGCCATTTAAGTGTGTTGTAGAGCTAGTTATTTCTGCTCTTTGCCCTCTTACTATATCTATCTCTATCTCTATCTCTATCTCTATCTCTATCTCTATCTCTATCTCTATCTCTATCTCTATCTCTATCTCTATCTCTATCTCTATATGTTAAAGAGATTTATACTTCACACTTTTCAGAAGGAATTAGATCTATAGCATAACAACTATGTACTTCTCTGTAAGCATAATAAATTCTTCCTAAAGTCTACTCTTTTTTCTCTCTTTTCTTATCACTAGTCAGTTTGGTTCCAAAACATGGTGGAATAGGAAAAAGTGAAAATGGTTCAGTTCAGTTCAGTTCAGTTCAGTTCAGTTGAGTTCAGTTCAGTTCAGTTCAGTTCAGTTCTGTCCAGGTAAATTCAAATCAGCAACCCATTTATTAAATACTCCAAATTCCCAAGATGCTGGAGATACAAAGCCAAAAATAAAAGTTTTGCCCTCAAGAAATTTTCCTAAAGAAAAAATGCACACAGATAAGTAAATGCTAACTAAATACTCATATAACATAATTTTTGATAAGAAAATATTTTGGGGGGATTCAGAGGGATGCAGCATAAGGAATGCTGTTTTTTTTAGGTTTTTACAAGGCAATGGGGTTAAGTGGCTTGCCCAAGGCCACACAGCTAGGTAATTATTATCTGGGGCCATATTTGAACTCAGGTACTCCTGACTCCAGGGCCCATGCTATATTCACTGTGCCACCTAGCGGCCCCAAGGAATACTTTTTAACTATTGCAGGACTCAGAAAAGCTATTCCCTGATTTTTTTTATAGGATTGTGTAAGAATTAAGGGTAAAGAAGGAGAGCAGTCTAGGTTGAGGGTAGAATGTTGTACATAAGGAGTATCAAGTAACCCATTTTGGTTGGAACATTGTTTTGAGATTTTCATGAAAACGGAAGATTTTATTTTATCCAAGAATCAACTGAAATTTCTTGCCGAAGGTAGTAACTTAGATCTGTGCTTTAGGAACATAGCCTGAGTCACTGGGTGGAGGAAAGATTGGCAGGTAGGGTTGTGGAGAGATAGGAGGCAAGGAGACCTTCTGGGGGCTGTTGCAATAGACCCAGAAGGATGTTGCAGGTTTGAACAAGGGTGGTTATCAAGTGAGCAGAGAAGAGATGTAAGTGAGGACGTGAGAGGTGTTATAGAGGTTGAGTTATAAAAAACTGACAGTGCATAGTTGTGTAGACATTGACTCAAGGGCTAATGTTGAGAGTCTCTTCTCATTGTTGGAGTTTGATAGCTCAATCTTCCATGCCTATGTGAGGCAGAATTGTTGAGATGCTTTCTGCTTTGAGAGAGAAATCAAAGAGTTGCAAGCTCATTTCAATCTGGAGAGAAAAAGACTGTAGAAAAAACTGACTTGCAGAAAAATTCTCTAAACCTAATTTACTCTAGTGGAGACTTTAGGGAATTTTCCCTTGGGAAGGATCTGAGAGTCTCTCATAGTTGAGCTGAGTCATCTTGCTCCCAATGGGAAAGCATATTCACTTGGCATGGTCAGGTGTAAATGTGTTTATTTGCTATTTGTATGCATGTTCATTCTTGAATGAATCAAACAGCATTTATGGCTTGGGACCATCTTTCCCCCCTTTTAGGGAAAATTAGTTAGGAGTGCATCTTGAACCTAAAAATTATTTCCCCTAGACTAATAATGTTTAAGGGAGTAGATATAATTTTAGCCTGATAGCCCCTTTTTCTGAGGAGAGCAGAAAATCTAGTCACTGACCTTAACCCTACTGCTTCCTTTCCTGGTAGAACTCAAAGTTTTCCTTTGAGAAAAGAGGAGGTAGGGGAAGACTAGAGAAACTCTAGAGATGGTTTTTTTCTTTCATCCTTGTGAAATATATCTAGACAGACCCATGTGGAAAATATATTACTCACCATGGGCAAAACAAAGTACAACCATTTGTCATAACTCATCATGATTGAACCAACAAGTATTGGACATGAGAGACAAGGGAGAGGGAAGAGTTAATGTTGACTGAATTTGTGAACCCAGAATGACTTGTCCCCTCCTCTAATGTTTCAGCATCTCTGGGAACAAATTGAACCTGGGACTTTGAATAGGCAAGATTAGGTTTGCTCCAATGTTTGTCATACATTCCAGAGAGTCATCTGGGATGAGAATTGAAACATCCTCATCATTTTGAGGTATGGGTTTAGAGAATAGAGTGGGTACGAGGTTGTGAACTGAGGAAATGTGATTTCAGTCCAGCTCTTCTGAAGATGGATAAGGCATCCATTATTAATATTATGAATGTGTTTGGTACTTGTTGCATCCACAGTATTGCCATCTGTTTTACAATACAAATTCTTAGGAGGTAAGGATGTGTTCCCACATCTACGAGTGTATATAAATATAGACATACTTATGTGTTCATGCGTATATATAAATTCACATATACATAAGTACATAGGTAAAAAGAGTATCCTAGAATCTAACACAAAGATGTTTACAATGTTCTAAATTTTGCAATGTACATATGTGTATATATATATATATATGTATATATATATATATATATACACACACTTACATTCATATATATGAACATGCCCAAAATGTAGATATATGTTTTTAAACATGTGTACAAGTTGTCCCGAAAAGTCTTATTAAAGTTTAAAACTGTATTATTGAGAAATCAGGAATTTTACATATATATATGTATAATTATACATACAAATATCTTTATATCCATATCTAGATCTATCTATAGAAATCCATATAAATCTATATGGATGATACATAGAGGAATTAAGTAGTATTTGATAATAATGATGGTAAATTTTCATCCCCTCCCCAATTGTAGTCCATTGAATCTCCAGCCTCTAGACATCTCCATCAGTGACATTTTCCTGCAGGCTGCTGTTAGTATTTTTGCTGACTGTTTTCAGTTTTGAACAAAGTATTTTTTCATTTGTTATGTGATACCTTGTCATAACATATTCCTGTATGATATTGGTGTGGCAAACCCTCACTGATAATTAAGTTTTCCTTTTCTGCATTTTCTATAAAGCTCTATATATTTTCAGGACTAATTTGGATAAAGTTATTGCATTCTGAAATGTGAGAATTAGATACTTTCACTTTCAGTTCCTGGAAGTGGCAAAGCTTCCTCTTGCCCTTCTACCTGCATCCTCAGAGAAACCAAACCAAAGTCATATTACATGCAAAAATCAAACAAACAAAACCAAAAATGCCCTAAGAAGCTTAGAAGTTATTATTATTATGACCAGAACCCATATTTCAAGAAAGATTTTTTTCTCATGAGTGAAGATTAAAAGTTTCAGAGCTTCATTCCAAATATCATCTTTGGGGGTGAGAAGGTTAGATCTTCAATTTCAGTGCCCCTATTCTCTGTGGATGTACACCATTCAAACTAAAGGTTCTTAATCTGAGGTCCAAAGGCCTCCTCTCCTTCTCTGTGGGTAGATGAATAATATTTTAATATACCAGTAATATTAATAATATTATAAGCTTGCATAGGAAGACTTATTTTAAATATCATTGACCTCCATTTAAAATTTTGCATATCTTTTAGTTATGATTTTTAAAAGCACATTATTTTGAAAGGTGCTCCATAGGTTTCATCAGACTGCCAAAAAATCTCATGATAGAAAATGGGTTAACACCCATTAGAAATGATGTTTAAAAGTTAGAGTTCGGACAATCCTGATCATTCACTAACTTATAAAGGCAAATAGGATTGTTAATGTCATATGAGTGATACATGACTGTGGAAAGATTGTTCTTTCATAGTAGTCCCAAAGGGGTTAGAAAAGGAAGCACCAGAGACAGACAAAACTTCATAAATAACAATCACTGCTTATGTAGGCATTAAAACATGGTGGAATAGGAAAAAGTGAAAATGGAGCATTGAAAAAAGGTATTCCCTTATCTTTCTTTATGATATACATATAGGCTAGAAATGTTCAGAAATAAATGTATTACATCTTAGTATTCTGACATACGGAAATTCTAAAGTCCCTTTTCACTGAATTGCATGAAATTTCATCTCTTCTATTCTCACAGGTGTAAGCCAGCATCCCCCCAAAGACTCATATCTATATGTGTTTATGAACATTGATAAAAATACCAAATAAAATTTTTGTAGGTAAATTATGAATGTTTTTAATGTTCTTATATAGTCATCTATATTGCCAAGAGGAAAAGAAGGATGAGTTTTAGATTTGGATTTTGATCCTTCTTTTAATGACAGATTTCTTTGGTCAAAATTGAGGCAAGCTCTCTCTCTTTGTCATACTGGCTTATTTTTCACTCTTGCAGTCTTTCCACAAGACAGCAGTGAGAGATTGCTATGAAACTAATTAATGTCTGACAGACAGATCGAACCAAATATCCAAGGATTCAGAGGATAGTTCATTCACTTTTGCAAAACAGAAAACCACAAGGCAAGAAACATGTAGATAGCATTATTATACTAACAAATAGCTGAGGGAATTTTCTTGTTCATTTTATCCAAATTAGTCTATTTAAGACAATTAGAGTTAAACTCCTCTCCCAGGCTGTAGCTCAGTTACCTTGATGTGTTGGTAGTTGCAAAGAGGTGCATATGAAATATTACCTAAGAGGGAAGCTGTGTGCTTTAGTGGTCCTCTATTGTCTCTCTGAGAACAACCACAGGGGAGAAATAAGGGTCATATGTCATACATGTAGAGCCAAAGTAGAGAAGATTTATGACTTAGTGAATATGTAGATATGGAGGTGTTCTTGACCAAGCTAGGAAAGCTGTCCTTGACTGTGTCTGAGGTTTTTCAGTTTTAAAAATATATACTTCAAAGAAAGGGACAAACAATTATACACATGCTGTCTCTGAATACTTGGGTAGTGTTCTCTGAACTCACATAAATAATGACTGCTCCTTTTATTCTCTTGAGAAAGAAGGGTGGGAATTTCCATATTTTTGCTTCTGAAGCACTTTCAAAACCATTTATTGCCATAATTCATACACCATTTGGATTAAGAAGCATATGACTCTGAAATCAGCAAGAAGCTATGTAGGGGATTCGCTGATTTAAGGAAAAGGAGAAATTTTGTGTTTGTGTGTGTGTGTATGTGTGTGTGTGTTTTAAGAAGTTGTCTACTTATCTGAGACTCATACTTTGTTCTTCAAAGTACAGACTGACAGCACAGACCATCCAGTTACTGAATGCTTTTTTATTAGGGAGATAAATAATATACTTTATTTTGATTAACTTCCTTTTGCTTGATTCCAAGATTCTTTGCATAGTGCTCAGGTCTTCCCTGATGAGATGTGAAGTAAGAGAAATTTCAGCATTGCTCATAAAGGTGACTGATCCTGAAGTGTTACTGGCTGATGGTCAGAGGAGCATTTTGTTGGAAAAGCTGCAGTCAGTAAATAGCCTGTCAAGGGGAACCCTCTCTTTTCTGCTCTATATAGGGACTGGCTACACTTATCACCAGTAGTTTACTACACTGTACCTTCCTGTCACTATCACTGGGACTCAGACAGGAGTTTTGTAAAAATTCTAGGTTTCCTAATCATTGATCTGTACTATTTTGGGGGGAGGAAGCTCCCATAATCTTTTGAAAAAAACAATCTCCTTGATCTTTCATTTACATATTTTCATTATATCCTTACCTCTCTTTACAAATAAAGTATCATATCAATAAGTCAATGAACATGTATGTATTAAATTCAACTATTTGTTAGGTGTTGGAATACAAAGACAAAATAAAATAATATATGCCTTCAAAAAGTTCTCATTATTTAATGGAAGGTAACTGACATAGATAAGAATATAAAGAACATATTCAAAATAAATACAAGGCAGCATAAGAAGGAAGGGCATTAGGAGCTTGGAGGATTAGGAAGAAATTCATATTGAATGAAGCGGGTCTTTAGCTGAATCTTGAAGGAGTTGAAGGATTTCAAGAGGGAGAAAAAGAGAAGAGAGTACATTCCAGGTACAGGAAACCACTCAGGCAAAGGCCTAGAGATGGGAGATGGTTTGAAGAAGGAGTCCAGTTTAGGTGACTGAGTTAAATACGGAAAGCTAAGATAGGTCCTGGTTGGGAACGGTTTTGCACGCCAAAGAAAGCAGTTTATATTTTATTAGAAAACCAGTAAGGAGCCTCTAGGCTCTAGGAACACTAGAACACTGGGCAACATGAGTGACATGATTAGAGCTGTGCCATTGCTTTAGCAGCTATGAGTATGATGGATTGGAACCTGTTGTGTTCAAAGGCAAGTTTTTTTAAAGGCATTTATTGGTATCAGTACCACTTAAAATAACTCTTAAATTCTTATTCATTTTAAAAGCTATATTTTTCTTGATAAACCAGAAGAAACAGACATGGGTTTTTTCAGCCATCCATTCAAATTGATGGTTTGTAATTTACCATGAAGCCTTAGACCCGAATTATATATTTACCAATAGTGGATCCACTATTCAATAGTGAAAAGATCATAAAAGCAGCAGAATCTAAAGTGAAGTAAAAATGTTGTGTTCTATCTTTATTACCTGAGTTGGTCTTATAGACTGCCTCTGCTGGTCTCCAGTCAACTTAACCATGATGCAGCCATTCCATAATTTTGGCTATTTTCATCTCTGAGACTGATGCCTCAGGAAGGTCAGTTGTATGACAATTCACTTCCCTAACTGAATTTAGGAGTAATGATAGAATGAAATGTACCATCACATGCATTTTTTCTGGGAGAAGAATTGTAGTGAGATTGTCATAGCTGTTCCAGAGATCTGCCATGGACACATGCTTTTCAAATCAAATCTTTAAATAAATATCAGATACTTCCTATCTCTAGAAACGTTGCTCTGCACAGTGAGGAACACAATGATGTGCAAAATGAAACAGTTCTTACAAAAGTTTTATAAACTGGTTGGAGATGTGAGAAATACACGTGAAAAATTAAATAATACAAAGTGTCAACAATGGTTGAAGATACACATATTCTTTTTCATTCCATAGATATTATGCCCTGGACCTTCTTTTTCTTTCAGCTCTATACTATTCTTGGGGATCTCATCAGCTCTCATGAATTTAATGATTATTTCTATGCTGATGATTCTGAAATCTACCTATCCTATCCTAAACTCTTCAGTTAGTCTCATCTCAAACAATTTCTAGTAGATATTTCAACATGTTCAAAACTGAATTCATTATTTTTCTCCCCAACCTTTCCCTTCCAAATTCTCCTATTAGGGTTGAGTATACCATGATCCTAATGCCCTATACTGGCATCCTAAGGTGATGTTCTCAACTCCTCACTATCTTTCCCCCAACCCCCCATTATCCAATCTGTTGCCAAGATCTTTTTACCTTTGAAACACCTCTCAGCTATAGTCTCCTCTCTCCTCTGATACTACTGACACTGATCTGGGGCAATAGTCTACTGACAGGACTGACTGTCATAAGTGTCTTCCCACTTTAATCCATCCCTAATTAAATAGATTCTAACATCGAATTTGGGCAGCTAGGTAACACACTGGATAGAGTGCTTGGTCTGGAGTCAGTCAGAGAAACTCATTTTCCCAAGTTCAAATTAGGTATCAGACACTATCTGTGACAGCCTGGGAAAGACCCTCAACTTATTTGCCTCTGTTTCCACATCTGTAAAATGAGTTGAAGAAGGAAATGAAAAACCACTTCAATACCTTTACCAAGAAAACCCCAAAAGGGGTCACAAATAATTGCACACATTTAAATGACTAAACAACAGTAATAACACTCATTGAATTCAGAGTAACTCCATTTGGTTAGATAATAGGAACACTAGAAAACCATTAAAATATACACTTTTTAAAGCTCTGATTCTTATGGCTACAAGAAACATGTTATTTTGACTTGAAGGGATAACTGAATTCTTTCAAGACTTCTCTAAGCTATTATATCTAGGGTTAGAATGAAAAGGTGACAAATGATTATTCATGTTTTTGTATACTTCTTAATCTAGATATTACTGTTTCTCTTTTAGAGGTCATTTGAACTTTTTTGAACCAGTTGGTGTAGTTTAGGGCAGCTAGGTGGCACAGGGGATTGTACATGGAGTCAGGAAGACTTGAGTTCAAATTTGACTTCAGACCTGTGGGAGCTTGGGCAAGTTACTTAACCCTATATGCCTCAGTTTCTTCATCTGTAAAATGAGCTAAAAAGGGAAATAGCAAACCACTCCTGTATCTTTGCCAAGAAAATTCCCAAAGGGGTTATGGAAGTGTCATAAATAATTGAAATGACTGAAGAACAACATACTTTAGGTTTCATGGGTAGTGTGACAAATTATTTCTTTGAAAGCTCACAATTGCAGGCTGGTAAAAAGTTGACACAGTTCAATATGAGTAATATCTCATAATGGATCCCTTTTTCCTCTCCTTCCCACTTTCCTTCTCTGCTTCTCTTGCTGTTTTTTTTCTCTTTACTTGGAGCACCCAAATGTTATACTATGTATTAGAATGTGATATATAAACTAAGAATAGTTTCAGCTGCCAAATAGCAGAAAGTCATTGGAGGGAGGAATTGTCTTATGAGGTGTGTGAATCTTGTTTTCAGTAATATGAAGAAGGAAAAATTAAACTTCAATCCCAAGTTTTCTGTCTCCTCATCTCTAATGGGCAGCTAAAGGAATTTTAGGCCAGAGAGAAGATAATAGAAATTTGAAGAGAATTGGAATGAGGGAAGAAAGGAAAGAAGAGGTGAAAATGAAGACTAGCATGACTAAATGTTGGAGGAAAAAAGTACAAAGGTGTGGCTGAAGGGGAAGAGGTATAAGTATCAGTGTGGAGTCAAGGGCAAGAATAGATGAAGAAATAGAAAATAACATAATCAGTGAAAAGAATAAGCAGACAGAAGAAAAAATAAATTGATTTGGGGATAAAAGAAGGAAATGATAATGGGAGGTGAAAGGAGAAAAGAAAAGAATATACTTAGTGCTTAAATGGCGCTTTTCATCTTCAGAATGCTTTATAAATATTAACTAATTAACCCTCATTGCAGCCCTGGGCGTAAGCATTATTATCATAGTTATTATTATTAATAACTGAATGTAAAAAGGGTCAGAAAGGGTTAGGCACACAAAGCTTTAAATTTTGTATGTGTATGTTATTTTCCTGACATGAAAGTAATAGCTTGAAGGGGAGTTTTGTTTCAAATTCTTGCACAGACACCAGTCATCTTTTGGGCCAGCACTTATTTCATCCTAATTTACCCTAGAATCCTAGGCTATACTACTTTAAAAATGTTCTCTTGGCATTTGATACTTACTTGTGACTTTATTTTTGACTCTATGAATACTCAAGGCATCAAGGTTTATTTTAATTCAAGGTGTATTCTTTAAGGACCCCAATGGCAGTAGAATACTTTATTTTTATATTAGTATTATGGGTCATTGGAGGAGGTGAGGAAGTTGAAATTTTCTCCCCACGTGAATTCAGCAACCCATGTGACTGCAGAGGCTCCTCATAGAGTTTCAGAGGTAGCCCATATATTACTACTTGTTATATTTGTTTTGGAATCATCTTTTATTCTTTGATCTAATTTTCCTAGGATGGGGATGATTTCCATAAAGTAATGATTTAAACTTCTAGCATTATTATCAAAATTTTTGAAAAAAAATAGAAAATTGATTGGATAAACCTTCTAGATACATACCCTAGAATTCACTTATTTTAATATCAGTTAGAGAGAGCAAAGGATCAGATGCTTATAATAATGTAAATTCTACTTTCATTATGAATATACTCCCCCAAGCTAATTACATTTCAGATACAAAGCCTGTCAACTTTCCTCCTTGGTAATGATAAAGGAACCTGCTGGGGAAAATAGCCACTACTCATGTGTTAATTCTGGAAACATCCAGCCTACTGTTGGAAAGGGCTCTTGTTTTGAAATTGGATTTTTAAAAATTCTAGTAGGTTTTTAGAGTAAGTAGAAGTGGCAATACAGGGCAAAGAAAGCAGAAGATGGATTTTGAAGTGATTTTTTTCCCTCTTTGTTTTCTTTTTTTTTTCATGTACTTGTAATTTTCCCTCAGTTTCTCTATCATATAGCCAAAGTGAGTCTTCTTTGTTGTAAGCCACAGCAGACATGGGCCGAGGATGAGCCAGAACAGTATGTGACACTCAGATCCTAAATCGGATTTGTACCAATCCTCACACATTTTCCTTTGAAAGGAAGTGTCATTTTCAATTCTCACACAGAGAATTGTCTTTGTTGCGATTCATTAAGTGTAAGTGGTCACCCCTGCCATTTCATGAGAAGTGAATCCAGCAAACATCTCTTATTTGAATTTAGAAATTTAAAGACAAATCTTAAGGTGGATTTTTAAAATATAAATTGCAAAAAAATTGTGTTATACAATAGACACATACATACATATGTATACACATATATAGTATGCATATACAAACATGCATATGGAGAGAGACAAAGAGACAGAGAGAGGGAGAGAGAGAGAGAGAGAGAGACAGAGACAGAGACAGACAGACAGACACACAGACACACAGACACAGACACAGAGTGTTAAAGCTTGTTACTTAAACCAGTCAGTTTAGCAGTAGTTTAGATGAGAAGTTTATAACCTAATTTTATATAATTTTTACATTTAACGAGGTTACATATTAAGGGACCTTCTATCTCTCCAACATTAAAAGCTTGTTGCAAAAATAAAAAACCTTCCTTCATTGACATTTATTTAACAACTTAAAAGAATTCTATTTTTATTGTATACTAATATAGCATTGAGTATTTCCAAGCAAATAAAATAAAATAAAACCAAATTCATGGAATCAGAGCTAATTTTTGATGGACATAGAAATCAGCAGCTGTAATTTAATCCAGTAGTCTTTCCTCTACTCTACATAGCCTCACTTTTCTTCCCAGTCAACTATTTAAAAAACTTCCAGAAGCATCTGATCCCTTCTAGGGATGGAACACCTTAAGCTACACATATTCAGCCCTAGTTCAGGTACCTTCCCCACTATTCCCTCCATTGCTCAAGGTAGTAGTTACTCACTTTCAGCTACTAGTTGAAGGTATACAGATTTTTTCTAGTTATCCCTTTCTTCAACTCCTCTAAACCAGAAGAACCTCTTTCCCTTTTGGAATTCCTATTAAATACAATAACAATATCATGCTCATTGTAGAAAGCTATCTTTGAACATTAGTAGTATATTTTCAAGAAAAATCAGATTTTCTGAGCATCAGAAATTCTGATCTCTAGGAATCAAACAGTGTAAAAAGGCATGTAAGATCATCTCCCTCCTCCACAGGGGGGTTTGGAATCATTTTATGTGTATGAGAAAAAAAAGTAATTGTGATGGATGACTTCATAATAACTCTCTGTATGTGTGCATATACATTCACACACATACCCACATACAAGCATATCTGTGGGTTATTGCATATTTATATATATATGCATGTATATAATTACATATTTCCTAAAAAATAAGTATTCTTATACCAGGATATAGTATAATAGTATAACTATAGGATAAGCATTTAAGAAGGTATTTAAGATGCCTTGCTTTTTACAATCATTCTCTAGTACGCTGCATAAACTATATTATCATCAATTAAAAAACCCATATTTGTTGTATGAGTGTGTGTGTGTGTGTGTGTGTGTGTGTGTGTGTGTGTGTGTGTGTGTATGAATCTAGTGCAGCTTGTATACTCAGTACTGGCCAAGATGGTTTAGAAGAAGTCTAAGATTTATGCCCTGACTTCTAGCAGCTGACCTTCTAGGAGAAGGGACAGAGCTAGCACATATGAAACAATTAGAGAACAATTACTAGAACTCAGCACTTAGTAGGTGTTTGATAAATACTTGTTGTCAGACCAATTGCCAACTATTATATGGGAAACTGGTATTCTGTTCAATAGGATTTCAGCAAAGAGGGTCTCCTGATTTGAGCAGTCAAAGAAAGCATCATGGAGATGATCTTTCAAACATTTTACATTATGTGCTGCTTAATTAAAATTTAATTTTTAAAAGAAAAACTGTGAACAATATTGTGTCGCCATAATTCAACATGGCTTATTCCAAATCTAGGTAAATTGAAAGATAACTTCCTGATTGATATATTTCTTCTTCTTGATTTTCACATACTTTCCAAGACAATCTTCCTAAAATATATCTCTAATGTTACTTCCTTGCTAACAGAAAAACAAAACAAAACAAAAAAAATCAGTACCTCCCATGACTTCTAGAATACAATATTACTCTTTAGCCAAACATTAAAGGTCTTTCACAATCCAGTGCTATTCTACCTTTCCAGTCTTATTTCACATAATTCTTAATTATATGTTCTATAGTCTAGTCACATTGAACATGCTTCTTACAGTTATTATTTCTTTTCCCACTTCTACTTATCTGGTACACATCCATGCTCAGAAAGGATTCTCTCTTCATTGCAGAATATTTGACCTTCTAGATTCAAACTTATATATCTTTTGTGATTCCTTCCCTGATTCCCTTTTGTTAGTTGCTCTTTCCCTCAAACTTCCCTAGAGTGCTTTATCTGATCTTTTGTAATGTTCTTTTCATTATAATTATATATTTTATCATACTTAACTGTAGATTTTCTATCTGCTTCCATGAGAAGGTAAGTTTCCTGAGGTCAGGGAATATTTTCTTTTGCTTTTGATTCCCAACTTCTAACAATACTTTGTACATAGTAGCTCAAGAACAGTATTTATACAGAAATATTTGTTGAATTGTAGAGAATAAAATTGACAAAAGATTTTAGCCTGGAGGTCATTTGCTCCATATCTATACATAATGTATAGCTTAATAAATTGACTGATTGTGATTTTGCTTGAAAAATTCTTATGGTCCTGATATTCTTTGAGAGCATTGGGCTGCCTTTTGTTTATCTTTGCATAGTTCACTTAGCACAGTGGCTGACATGTTAGTAGGTGCTTAATAAACATTTAAGGATTGACTCTAAGGTGATTCAAGTTTTATAACATTTTGGAGAGAAATTTTTTAATTGTACTAAAAATGATAAATAAATCATCATCAGTTTTGAACAAAATGTAGAAAACCTAAGGCACTGTGTCATGACTGAAAAAGGATCCAGAATTAAACTTTGTCGCATTAATTAGTGTTTTTGTTACTTTTTAATAGGAACTTGAAGAGATTTCTTGGTAGTAAAAGAACTATTCTGAGGCTCTGATTTTGAAACAAGGCTGAAATACTAATTTTCTAAAAGAGTGCCAGATGGACAGAAATAGGAATATTCATTATTAAGCAATATAAATAATTTTCTTAAATAATTAAATAAAATGATTGAAAATCAGTTGACTTCTATTTAAAAATTCCCTTGAAATATGATTTCATGCTCCTCCAAATAATTTCCAAATATCCCCAATCCCTTTTTAAAGATAGGATGACAAAACATGTTGGGGAAAATTTGGATAATATACATTCTCTGATTTTTGTTCAGTTTCCATCACAATCTACAAGCTTAGCATGAGTGATAGTGATCATCTAGTAGTATTTCTAATATGGAACTTATTACTTTGGTAGAATGAGAAGATGACTTGAAAACTGATGGACCAGTTGGCAAAGTAGGCTTTCCCAGAATACTACAGAACAATGTGAATGGTCTTCCAACATTAGTGTGATCGATGGAAATCTTTTTCTCTCCTGAAAGAGTACATAAGGCAGTATTTCCCCAGCAAGTATTTGGAAACTTGGAATGCAGTACGCTTTCTAGGTAGTGTGCACATATATCATACACCTTCAAACCTGAAAGTCTTATTCTGAATACCAATTCCTGCAAGCTATGTAGATTTCAAGTCTGAAATCTGAAACGGCTGGGTCCATGAAGATAAAGGAACATGCTATTTAAAAGACCACGGTTTGGCTGCAAGCAATCAATATGCTATTTGGAAAGAAATCTAGATGTGGAGTTAGAGTTAGAAATGCTGAGGGGTTTGTGCTAATGCTTTCTAATGTCTTTGTATTTAGTCACATTGTCCTTCCCACCCCCCTTTTTTGTTCTTTGTTTTGAATATTGCACCCCAGAAAACTTTTTTTAGGTAAGAGTATAATGTTGTTTATACCTTCATTGTTTCTTGAAAAATAATTAATACCAGTTAATTTCTTTTTCTCATTATTGGGTTCCTTGAGTTCAATTTGTGTCCTTATGAATGCAAGGAAATGGAAAATTTTAATGACATGAGAAAATTTGAACGTTAGGATGCAATGATCAGAAATATTTAAATAATTTGGAAGAAAAGATCATTTTCTTTCAGTCTAAATCATGTTTCTCATGAAAATGATCCATTTTTCTTCTGTTTCAGTGTGTTTATAATGTCTTATCAACAAACATTTATTGAGTATTTTTCCTTGCCTCCTCATAATTTGCAAGATATTTCCTGGGAAGAAAAGATAGAAAGAAGTAAAAATTCCTCTGCCTTTCTTCAGGGAGTTTCCAGTTCATTTGACAAGGCAGATTAAGTACCTTAAACTAGATGTTCTTTGCTATCAATTCTGTATATATCTAGTAGAAACCTTCAATGCCAATTCACCCACAATCATTTATTTAACACTTGCTGTGTCTCAGGCACTGTGTTAGGCCATGGAATTCAAAAAAGAAAAAGAAAAATACTCTCAAGGAACTTGCCCTATAAACAAAAAGAGTACCTCAAATACTGAAAACAGGAATTTTTCAACCATGCATTACATTGTACAATTGCTCTTTTTTTGGTTTATAAACTATTCATCTTGTAACTTTCTACAGTTTTTATTGTTCAGTAGTTTGTTTAATTGTGTAAAATTAATATAATTCAATCTTTGTAACCTCATTTGTGGTTTTCTTGGTGAAGATACTGGAGTGGTTTGTCATTTCCTTTTCCAGCTCATTTTGCAAGTGAAGAAACTTAGGCAAATGGTGTTAAATGACTTGTCCAAGATTATGCAACTATTGAGTTTCTGAGTCTATATTTGAACCTGAGTTCTAAATGAGTTCAATATGGGTCTCCCTGATTCCAGGTCTGGCAGTCTATCCACTGCCCTACCTAGCTTCCCTCACTTTGTGTAAATCACTGAACTTTTCCAGATCTCTGTGAACTCATCTATATAATTAGGGTGATTGGATTAGTTGATCCTTACATTTCTTCTTGCTTTAAAATTCCATCATTTTCTCCAAAAATGTCACTATTATTTATCTAAAGTGACTTGCTGGGTATTTACATTCTAACACCCATCATTTACAATATACTCGTTGTCAGTATCTGAGTAATTTACCTGCAAAAATGATGGAGGAACAATATGTTAGATCTCAGAGGAGCCTTTAATTTTATATAAAAGGACACTAAAAGGTCAGAAAAGGCCTGGTCCAAGGTCATATTGCCAATAAATGACTGACTCCGTACTAGAACTTGTTTTCTTGCCCTAAAATTTAAGTAAAAACTTTAATTCTACCCATTTCTATTTCTCTTCACCAATAACTGAAAAGGCACAGAGTTAGGTAATCTTCAGCAAAGTAATGGGAAATCTTTGTATGAAACTTGTATGATTATCTTTGGGCATATTGCACACAAAAAAAATCTTGTTATCCTCATCTCATCAGATAAAGAAGGGTTATACCAGAGGATAAATGAATTAGATGAATGATGATGTGAGAAAAATAAGAAAGTAAAGAGTGGAGGAGATCGGGCAAATACTTCACTGAATGACTTTAGTCAAGACTTGCTAGAGTTTTCCAACAGCAATAAGAATAAAAAGAGCGTACCTTATAAAAAAAGAAAAATTTTGTCTGAGCTATTCTCTAAATTATTGCTGTTCCAATAGCCAGCTGAAGAGTGATAACAGGTAGAAGACAGGTGAACTTGCAGTACTTTTAGGTTCCCTTGCATTCTTTTAGCCCTCCATAGGAGAGGTATCACCTGCCTTCACAAGGGGAGCCAGCGTCACTGATACAGGTTTGTTTTTTTTTTCTGTTTTCTTAAAGATGCCCCTTTTTCTGGGTCACTGAGGTTGATGGACATCATCCTTTTGTTCAGCTGCTGCCAAATCATTCTCATTGCGGTCTCTGAGTTGAGCCAATATAATCCTTTCCCTTTCACCTTTGAGATATTTCATTTCTTAATAATAGTAAAAATGGAATGATTGCACTCAGGCAGACAGCCTAGTAGATGCTGTATGTTTGCTAATTGATAAGCTTGAGGAAAACTTGCTTTGCCTTTATGGACTGTGGGAGATATGGTTGATCTTTCCCAATCTTTGCTGAAGACTGTTTCAAATTCCTACTGCCTATTGTAGGGGTGAGAGGATTTGGAGAAGCCAAAGGTAAGCTCCCAGAGGTGGTTTTACAGATTGTTCATCTCTCTTTACTCCTACTCCTTCAGACTTCCGCCACCCATTCACTCTACTCCTTCTGAACATGCTCAGAAGGAGATTTGTTCGTGAAAGGAAATAAGAGGGCTTCTCCTTTGCAAGAGGCTTGACAGGGCTTTTGACAGTGAGGCAGGTGAGGCAATGCAAGCAGAAGGTTGAGAGACGGCTCTGTCTATCATGGAGTGTGAGTGCCCTCTGCTGCTGCTCACAGCACTGTACAGCTTCCAGAAGGGATGCCCACTTCCCTCGAGCCAAGGGGATCGGACAGGTCAGAAAGCACTCAGAGTCAAATGAAGATTCCCCACAGTGGGGGTACATTCCTGAATCCCCTTTGCTCAGCATCAGAGCTGTGTGTGCATGTGTGTGGTGTGTCTGTATCTGTGTGGTGTGTGTGCGTGTGTGTGCGTGTGTGTGCATGCGTGTGTGTGTGTGTGTGTGTGTGTGTGTATTACCTCTATGTCCTTTCATAGAAGGTATGTGATGTGACCAGTACCTGGATGGAGGAAATTTTCCCCTGGGTCAGGAACTCACTCTTAGACTGTCATTGCAATGAGTGGGGTTCCTTAGGTCTTTAACTTTGAGAGTAAGGATAAGGGTCCTGTCACACCTCTCCTTTTTCTTTTTAGGTGGAGACACAGTGGTGTTAATGTGTCATCTGTGTAGTTGTGTTATTAAAAAAGAATAACAAAGCAAAATAAATTTTCTATCAATAAATTGAAAAATATTAACTTTAGATCAAGAAGGATCTTAGAGGCCATCTTTCTAATCTTCATATTTTTTACCACTGAAGAAACAGAGATGCAGTTTTTGAAGCAAACGAAATAAAATATTCTCAGAAAACATAGATTAATTTTTTTTCAGTATTGGAGGCCCAATTTTCTTACTCATTGTAACCTCTATGTAACTTCTATTTTATCTGTTTTTATTCACCATTCTTTGTAATATGTGATACTTAGTCATATAGGATCAAAATAACATCTAAGTCCTGACCAAAACATTGTAATAGCGTCTGAAAGGTTAGTAAACTGAGAGGGGTCTAATAAAAATCTCAACATTGCTAGAGTTAAATTTTCCTTAAGCTTATCAAGTAATCCATTTGGCAGAGGAGTATGTCTGTTAAAATTGGCTCTTTGCAGATATACTTGGCATATATCACTGGGCACATGGAGGTTATAGAAATAATTTTTTGATAGTAAACTTGAATGAACATATGCTTCATATGTCTTTTGGTAATAAAAATAATAATGCTTCCCAAGATAGGACACCTGTTATTTAAAATTTATATTTCCCTTTAAGGTGTTGAAGAACAAGGGAATAAATTGAGCTTTTATGCCCCTGGAAAAAGCCAATGTGCATTCTGAATATTGTGAATTACCAGTATTCTCTTAGGAAAGCAGGGATGATGCTTTTAAAAAGGTCAGACACAGAAACAAGCTAAAGCACAAATAAAGTCTATCTTAAAATTTCATTTTTCCCTCAAGATAATTTTTAAAGTAGGTGAAAACCTACTTTATTATTTTATTAAAATATAATATATATATATATATATATATATAATTAAGCTAAATTAAAAAATTAATGTGTCAAATACACATTTGGTTTGTGCATGTGGGTCATGAATTATAACCAACTGGTTGAGTCAAATCCTTTTCCTACTATTCCATATGATTAAGTTATGGCAGTTTTTCATTATTCCTGCCTTTCTTGGGTATCATATGTCTCATGTGATACTGGAACTCCCAAAGCAATTTGTACTTTTTTGCACTTATCTAAATCTATTTTATAATAACATCATTTTCATGCATATCTGATATTTCATTTTAGATTGTAAGCTTCTTGAAAGCAGACTATTTTATTTATCTCTGTGTTCTTTAGAGTCTAATGCAAAGATAGTTTGGAATGCTGAATTTGGAGTCAAGAATACCTGGTTTGGAAAACTGCCTCTGACACTTAACTTGCTGTGGGATACTGGGAGTCATTTAAATTCTCTAAGTCTTATCTATAAAATGAGAATAATAATACTTCACCATCCCTCCCTTTCCTACTTCATAGTTTTGAGGCTCAGTGAGAATGCATTTATATAGCTCTTTCAAATTGTAAAATGCCATATCAATGGCATTAATAAGTTTACTGAATGAGTAATACCACTTTTTTTTTTGCTTTTCAAAAATAATGATTATTTTTGACATTGGTGACAGCTGAGATAAAGAGAAGTCAAATAAATAAATGTGTGCTTGGTCAGTATATATGGCCAAACCTGACATCTGGGGCCTTTGGGAGGATTTTGTAATTTTGCTGTCAAGTTGAACAGATTAGTATCCATAATGCTAATTAAAGAATGACAATGGCTACAATAAAAATAAAATTTACCTCCCAATAGCTTGGAATATGATAATAGAATAAGCTGGAGTAGTAACCCAAGCTTTCAAAATAAGTCTTTCCTGATCAAAATTGTTTGACTTTTTAACATGTGAAATATGTCAACTAGCCAAAGGGTCACAATAAGAAATATAACTACTTCCCAAAGTACATGGCTCTTTAAGCAGACACCCAAAGCCAGAATTAATTATGACTATCATCTACAGCAATTTACTATTATTTTAAGGCAAATATAAAGTCCTCTAAAGCCTTCTCATAAACTTTACTTCCATTTTTTTTGTTTTAAATATTCTAGCATTATGAAATTATATACAGAATTTTAGGGATGAAATTAATTAGAGTTTATTTGAAAGATGACAAAAATATGGCCAAGATCAGGGTTCTTAACTTGGTCTCAATAAACTTTTTCTAATGTTTTCATAGAAATATTTTCTTTTTATAATTATGTATTTTCTTTTATATATTTAAAAACATCATTCTGAAGAGTTCACAGGCTTTACCAGGCTACTAAACAGCTGTATGACAAATGAAAAAAAAGCTCAAGAAACCTTGGGTTAAAATTAAGTGACATGCTCAATAATGATGATGAGGTTGAAGATGATAGTTAGCATTTATACTGTGATTTATGGTTTGCCAAACACTTTGCATATATTATCTTATTAGTGGCTGAACCAGGACAAGGGTCTAGGCTTCCAGGCTCCTAGTCCAGAGCTCTTTGTACTATATCATGATACAATTAAAAATTATTTGCTATTTCTATGTATTACATTACTCTGCATGAGCCAGTATCCATGCTATTTGTCCTTCTGAAGCACAATTTAAGTCATGCTGATACCCAAGAAAGGCGGGAATAATGAAAAACTGCCATAACTTAATGCTCCAAAGAACTACACCAATGTTTTAATGGCAATATTCAAATCAGCTTAGCGAAATGATATAAATGGGATGAAACACAGTAATGGAAGGGGTGGAGTAGCTGGGATAATTAGGCCTTGAAATCATATTCCCACATCCTCTTATCTAGTTGCCTTTAATGACTAAGGTTGGGGACAGTCTATAGACAATACTTGCCTTTGCAAGGGAGATTATACTTTTGGCTTCTACCAAGAATCAAATGGATTTTTATTGTTGGGACAGAATCTTTATAAAAATACACACAAAATATTATGATTTCACTCTTGTTTCTAAAGCTTTCTATATTATTATTCAGTAACAACTATTAAGAAGGAATAACATATTGAACTTACATTGCACCTTGCTTCCAAAGAGGAGTCAAAGGAACCATAATTTAATATAATTTTTCTTAAAATATTTTTACATATCAATACATAAGCATAAAAAAGTTTACTGACACCAAGTTAAGAACCTTGATCTTGGCCTCAGTTTTCTCATCTTTCAAATAATCTCTAATTAATATCATCTCTAAAATTCTGTATATAATTTGATAATGCTAGAATATTTATAATATATCTATTTATGTATAGTGAAATGAAGTAGTGAAATGTAAATCATTTATCTAACAAAAACAATAATTTGTTGCCTCATTTCTTTTTTAAAGACATTCCCTACCAAAAAAGATGAACAAAACCTACATCCCTTCAAAATATGGAAAGATCAAATTAGAAAATATTCAGAGAAAAAAAATAAGCAAGTCATGTGCACACACTTCCTCCACAACCACTTCTTTCAGTGACTTCTCTTACTTCTGCGCTTTGAATGTGTGCTTTGATGTGAATCACATCACCATGTGATCACCTGGAAAAACAATGATTGCCTCATTCATAGGGATCCAATAAACAGACTTACGCTGGTCACAAAGTCCAGTTCAATGCAATATGTTGTTTGGTCTGTGCTCAAAGCCTTTCTGCTTTATCATGATCTACCAAAGGCTTTCCTTTCCTGACATGTGTCTCAAGAAGCCATGGTCTTCATCTCTCTGCCATGATCAGATGCTGCCATAGGAGGTATTATAGGTATTTCTACATTCTTTTCCCTAATATAAATTAATTTTTTTTTAATTAAAATTTTGTTCCTTCTGGCATCTATTTCCAGTTTGCACACTTTAAGTATCATCAATACTCAAGTTAAAGGAACTTCTAGCAACTGTTTCCAATGCATATCAACTTTTAAAGTCAACAAATTCAGTCACTTTTATTTTACAGTAGAGGAAAAATGAATTCCAGCTTAGCCAATATCTTCTAACGAATTAATGTCACAGCTGTCACTGCAACCTAGATTTTCTGGGTCTCACTCCAATATCCTTTCCTTTACAGGCTGCAGGTTGATCATTAAGCTCCTTCTGAGATGTCATAAACCACTCAAACAGTTTGGAAATAGTTAAAGTAAATATTCCTACACATGTTTTCATGATGATCACACTTTTCATGTTACCATTGGCCTATTTGGTGTTGCCTAGCAGAAGGAACATAATTTGAGGATTTTCTGGAAGAAATATTCAAAAAAGTATTTCAAAAAGAAAAAAAATAGTTATAGTGGAAAATGGCATGATACTTCTAATATTGCCTAGAAACTGTTTCTCTCTCTCTCCATTTCCCACCTTTTTGGCATTGGAAAAAAAAAGCAACTCTACTAAAGAACTTAAAACCCTGGGTTTGAGTATGCACATAATTCAGTTTTTACTCTATTGAAGACACTATACTTTCTTAGTGCCTGTGCCAAAAGGCCCTGTTACAGAAAATATAATATTTATAATGAAGTATTCATGATACTTTGGGTTTAAGGACAAATCCATAGCTAATTCTCCACTTTGAAAATTTGTTAGAGACTAGTATTTATTGATTTACCTTTGCTATTTTAGTAATTATTCCTAGAAGAAGTAATAATTGTTTCAATTTTAGGAAATATATGTGACCTCCTATTTTCCATACTTTTCTGTATTTGGTGACAGAGGAGATTAAAAAATAATAAGACACATGATGATCATAGTCCAATAGAAGGTTGTGAAACATATGAAAATAAATGTAATGCACATTAATGCGATATGTGAAAAAGAGCCTTAGACCACTTCTAAGGAGAGACCTTCGTGGGCAAGGGGGATGAAGGAAGGAGTCAGGCATAGTTTCATAAAAGAGGTCATATTCTATCTGGACCTTCAAAAAAAGGAGAAATGAGAGAGAGCAGGGGCTTTCCAGGCCTCTGTGAGCAGTGGAATAGAAGAATGAGAACACTGTATGCAGCGCGACTTCCTTTAAGAATTAACACAAACTCGCCTTTCTGCAAGAGAACTTTTTCACCCACCCCAATTAATAGTATCTTCTTCTTTCAGAGTATCTTTCTTCTTCCTTTATCTTCTAAGAATCTCTTTATACATATACTATTTCCCCCCTAGAATCAAAACTGCTTTAGGGAAGGAACTCTTTTCTTTTTTTCTTTATTTCATATTAAACTCAGTGCCAGACACATGAAAATCACTTAATAAATACTTATTGACTGATTGATTGAAAAGTGAATTATTCATTTTGACTGAAATATAGAATATGCATAAAGCAATTACATGAAATAAAACTGGAAAAACTATATTTTATTGGATATTAAATACAGAGTAGGGGAATTTTTCTGTGAGAAAAGATCCTTAGATCCTTAAGAGTTTTTGTTGTTTTCCCAGGTAAAATTGCACCTTAATTTTTTTATGATGAGATTGTCTTCTTCCTCCCCCTTAATCTCCTTTCCTCAACCCCATCCCCAACCATAATACCTAGGAGGACTTTGTATATAGTAGGAGTTCATTACTTTGACTGGTGGGGTTAACCTCAGATAGAGGGCAGGCTGCTCTGAATCTAATGGGTCCAATAACTAACAAACAAAGAAAATATTCTGGTACTTATTCACCTCAATAGATAATTAATAAGCATGTATTATAAGCAATTCACTATGATGGTTTCTATCATGAAAGACTTTACATTCTCTTGGGAGAGGTTGCTGTAATATATGCAGAAATAAATATAATAAAGAATAAAGTAAAGAAGGAGAGAGCTGTAACAGCTGGAAAGATCAAGACATATGTGTAATTATAGAGCACATATTTTATATATATGTACATAAACATATATTGTATATCCTGAAAACTAAGGGGAAAATACATATATGAATATAGATATATGTATGATGAATCAAGTGACATATGTGTAATGCACATGGACATAACACAAATGCATTGCATGTGTGTATGCCATGCAGGACAAACATTATATATATATATATATATATATATATATGTACATGTATTTATCATATATATATATATATATATATATATATATATATATATATTCCTCTTGAGTTTAGGATCAAGGCAAACAAAGGAATGTCAGATTCAATCCAACAGTAAATATTTCTTGACCACCTACTATGTGGATCCCCAGCATTTAGAGAAAAATGAAACCCAGATTGCAATGATGCTATTATTCCTTTAGTAGTTCAAAGGTATCTCTCCTAAAAACCTGTGGGAGAAGGCGGCAACATCCTAGCTCTTACTTTGGAAAAAGAAAGTAGTTATGAAAACTAAACAGTTATGAACCAATTGAATGCTACCAGTGCTCTTAATGTTTCCAAAAGTCCATTCTGATAACTAAATCTAGGTAATTGTGAATTTTCTTGAAGAATTTCATGACTAGTTCATATTATTCCTCCAAGACAGAAGGAGAAGAAGAAGGGAAGGGAAAGGGAATTAGAATTTATATAGATTCCACCATGGTACTATACTTAACACTTTAGAAATATTAACTCATTTGATCCTCACAACAACCCTGTGAGATGGGTGCTATTGTAAAGCTCATTTTTTAGTTGAGGAAACTGAGTCGAATATTAAGTGACTTCCTCAGAGTCAAGATTGAATTTGAATTTGAACAGAGATACTATAAAGACCTCAAGAAGGACAATATGAAGATGATGATATTGACCCGCTATCAATATGATACTAGAAATTTTTTTTCTGATAGTGGACAGATAAATTTTCTGGAGGGAGAGATGGTTTGACTTACTACTAATCTTAGAGACAGGAAGACCGAAATTTGTCCTATATATAAGATACTAATTATGGGACTCAGGGATAGTCAATTAACCTCTCTAAATCTCTGTTTACTTATCTCTAAAGTGGAGTTAACAAAATACATACCTCATGGGATTTTTGTGAGGGTCAGATAAAATGATATATGTAAAATGGTTTGTAAGCATTTAATTTTATATATATATATACATATATATATGTAATATATATGTATATATGAAATGCATTTCCAAAATCTTAGTACAGTTTTAAGATTTAATTGCTTAAGTAGATTTAATAGTTAAAAACCTTACTATGATTTCTGGCTCATGCTGTATGTTATCTTTATCTTGTTCTCATCTTCTTTGATGTAGTCTAGATAGAAATAGTTCTGTAGTAAACTGTCATTCTGTTATTATTTTTAATGCATAATGTTCTGTGGGCTATTGCACAAGTGAATAAAATAACTGCTTTTGATAGCAGAAGAAAAGATTTAGCTTCTGTGAATTCACTCAGTATGTCTCTAGTAGCAGATGAGACCACAAGGATTCTATATACCTTCTCCTATTCTGCATAGAATTTTCATCTCTTCTAGGTCTCCAAATTTACAAAGATTCTATTTAAGGGATTGAATTTTTGGTATAATGATGTCTTTTTAAAATGTTGTTCTTTTGTTTTAATGGATCAATATTATGTCTGGGTGATTGTGAGCAACAATTCTGCCTGTGATAATTATTTAATTCCAATTGAGGTTATTGGTTGAGCCTGTATTTGTAGTATAGAGATTTTTCATCTCTCAGTCCATGAAAAATAGCAAGCTTTTGATGCATCATTCTAGCTACCAGGTTTTGTCATGCTAAGTATTCAATAGATGTCAATTTTTGTAGCTTGTTGTGATATGTCACATAATTTCTGTGATTTCTTTTCATATTTTATAAGTCACTACATTCAGGTATGTTAAGGATAACTTTTGCCTTTGATAACGATGATGATAGCAGCAGTGATGGTGGTGGTGATAATGATGGTTATGGAAGTGATGCTTCTGTCCATATTATCTTCTTTTTATGTTTATGTTCAAGCTAAGATGTTAACTAGACTATTTGGGAAGTGAATTCATGGTTTTGGACTCAGAATCATGGTTTAAACAATAGATATCTAGGCAAAATATAAGCAAACTATGTTTCAACACTAAGAAACTTGCACCATTTGAAGGTTCTAATGGGGTGCAATAAATATTTCTCTCTCATGACAGTCCTCTAATTTTATACATGAAAAATATAAGGCCCAGAGGCATTAAGTGACCTAAGAGACTAAACTCATAAGTGACTGAAGTTGTCTTTCTGACTTGAAGTCCAAATCTCTGTCTATAAACTTTTTTAATATACCACTCTGCCTATATACGTTTTATCAGATGTTGTAGCATAGTGGTAAGTTCTGAATTAGGAATTAGTTAAGAGATTTGGGTTCTAATCCTTGCTTAGTGACTGAATGTTCCAGAATCTAAAACAGTAGCTTCCTCACCAAATCACAGATTGTTGCCTCACTAGAAACTTTATTAATATTACAATATTTTGACTTCAACTGGTATTTTCCAATTTTCTGATTTCAAGAAGCCTGTTGTACAGAATTAATCATTATAAATATATATATATATATGAGCTTACATAGTAGTGTTATGTGGGACAGTGAATATGACATGGTGGATTGGATTTATGAGATGTTTAAGTCATTCTATGTAGAGATCTGACAAACTTCAGAGATTCAATACTATCCATTTATTCTTTGTACCCTTGAATTAAACAAGAAGCCTTTAGGATGGTTTTAGATAGATCATGTAAGCAACCAGTCCTGAGAAGGCTTATCAGGTGCTGTTTTGATGCTGATAGGTAAGCATATACATACACACACACACACACACACACACAAACACACAAACAAACATATATGGAAAAAACTCTTTCTCTGTACTGAATTCTAATTCCAGAGCCAAGGAAAAGGAGAAGAGAATTTCCCCATTCCCCAGATACCAAGATCTAAAGTGAAATGTTTAGACCACATTTGATCTCTGCCTCGTTGTTCCCCTAGCCAATCCATCAACCAGAAACAAAGCTGTCAGCCAGACTAGGCAGCAGTGCCTTTGGTTTGCAGACCTTTTAAACTTATTCCCTGGTTGACTGACATCAAGCCAGCTAGTGAAAGCCCCACACTTGAGTGGAGCTATCTGTCAGGGCTTTGGAGTAATAGGTGAGCATGCTCAGTGAAGACCTCCTGAGTCCATCCTGGGGTCAAGCAATCCAATGATGGTCAACTTAGAAAAAAACTTTGAGATACTGTTCAGTTTATAATACTTAATTATACATTCTATGCCTACCAGACAAGAAATATCTTTCTTTTCTTCTCTCTACCCCCAAATGTAATTAGCCCCTGTGGCTGTTTTGCCCAAGAAATCTATATAACTCAAAGAGGCTGTCAGTTGTCAATAGGACCTGGTGCTGTATTGAGCCTTTCCAACATTAAACTAACACTGTAAAATCCCTGGGATGATTTTCCATAAATCTAATACATGAGTTCTTTTTATTGAGAAGTAATATCGGAAATTAAACCTTATAAGTATCCAGAAGCAATTATAAAATGAGGAGATTATGGTGGCAATATTGTAAATGGAAACTCACTTAAATGTCAAAGTACTTGCAGTAAAAAGCAGCAATAATGATGCTAAACACAATACATTGAGTTTTTGAATATTAATACCTTTATTTTTTTTCTATTAGGCACAATGAGGTTCAAACAACTATCACCAAACTGATTGGGAAAATAATAATATCATTACCATTATCTGCTGGTGAGAGTACTAATGGTTCTGTCATTCTGTCCTTCAGGCAGATCACTTATGAACTGAGCTGAATTCCAACATAAATCCCTAGAGGTAAAATGACAGGACATTATAAGGCTCAGAGCTCAGACTATAATTGTAGACCTGCATGCTAATAAGCCCAACTTTTAAAGATATCAGTCATAACAAGAATGGTAATAAGCAGCAAATTAATTTTTTTAACCAGCATGGCATTCTCTTAACCATAAATTCTTACCAGGATTGATACATTTTGTTTTTCTTAGCTGGTTGTCAAACCCAACATACTTTCCTCTCTATAAATTGTTGAATTCAATAAGTATGGATGACTTGGCTTCAAACCAATTCTGAATGTTCCATGTTTGCATGGAAGCCATTACATGTGGGCTATTTTCTCTAGGGTACAAATTCTTAATTCTTTTTTGTGCTATGGGTACTTTCTCCAAGTGTATAACTAAGTAGACAATTTTTGGCGATTGCTTTGATTGAAATTCCATCATCCTGAGCCAATCAATGATGAAATTATGATGTTCACTGGTTAAATTGGTCCTCGGATCATAGACCTGTTGTCTGTCCATACTTGCCTCTATAAGAGACATAAAGAACAAAAAAGAAGTAAATGATATGTCCCATGTTCTTAAAGAAATGAAAGTCTAGTTGAGATGACTTAAAATTTATGCATATAAAACAATTAGAATAAGATGGAAGGTAGTTAAGACTCAAACTATTGCTCCTTAGCACTAAGCACAGAGAGCAAAGATGCTGTGAACTCTATCCTTTGCGATTTAGTGTCAAACCAACGTATAACTTTCCTTGCTAAAACACCCAAACACGGGAAGACATCTCTGTGGAATAGTTTAGGTACACAGTCATAGAATGTTAGAGCTTGAAAAGAACTTAGAGTGGGATGGGATTAAAGACTTTTCAGATAGTAGGTACTTCTGTTCCAGAAGCCCATTTTTATCATTATTCTTCACATACTTTTCCTTCATAACAGGCCCCTAGACCTTAGAGATCATCTAGTCCAATAATTTCATTTTACTGCTAAAAACAATACGTCCAAAGATGTAAAGGAACAACCAATATTCCAATGATACCAAATGTCAGCACCCCTATTCAAACACAGATCTTCACATTTTAAATTTATATCTTTGTGCTTCCTTCCCTAGGTGGAGAATACTATAACTGTAAATCAAAAAGAGGCTACTTTTGATTATGTAAATGAATCAAAATAACACCCTCAGTTTTGTTTTTGCCATTTTGTTTTACTTTGATCTTAATTCAGTGACTTCATAATGACTCACAAGTTGTCATTGTGAAAATGAGAACAGAGAGAGAGGGCATCTATAGTAGAAAAAGAAATGGAAGAGGCACAATCTTCTTTAGATCTCTTCGCCCTCATGTGTAAAATATGGGATTTAGATTAGATGATATGAAAAGTCCTTCTTTAAATCTATATGGTTTTAGCCATAGTACTTATTATTTCTCATTAGATCACATTCAAATTGGATGAAGAAAAGTTTTAGGGTAGAGAAAGCAAAAAATTTCAATTTGGCATAAAGACTTCATAAAATATTTTTAAATGAGATAAATCTCATTCTTTTGGTGTGGCAGCATAATTCATTTTCTGCTATGAGGCCTGATACCAAGGGCATTTCTGGACAGTAAGGAGAGGCAGGGGAGTAATGGAGCCTGAGGCAAAGCCTAAGGCTGTATTTTTCATAAGTGGGTGCATATGCTTATAGTGCTTTGTGGGAGACTTTATTGCCATGATCAACAGACCTTATAGGTACATTTTAAAGTGAATTTTTAAATGGAGAATTTGGTTTGCATAAGAACAGCCTTTCCATTGCCTTAAAATATTGAATATTAACTAACCCAGAAGCTCAAAAGGAACTTACAGATTACTGTATCATTAGGTATCCACACCCATCACATCAAAATATGCAAATGAAATGCTTTTTCATAAACTCCCTTATTTATCTACACAAGAGTTAACAAATCTCATTTACCACCTACTTAATAGAGCAAAACCAGAGAGAAACAGGTTTTCATTTACTTTTATATATATTTTAGGAGTTAGTTTGGGAATAATTAAAGCAGGTGATAGGAAATAGTTCCAGTTCTATCCACTCTTGTTGTCATGGAGAAACTTTCATTATCACTTGCATCACTGCTTCCAGGGACAGTGGCTAAAAGCAGGTACAGGTAGGTATAGTCATTTAAGTTCCTGGAACAGGAAAAGCTGTCTGAATTAAGAAAGGAGAGAAAATGCATGACTGGAACAACTTTGTGAAATAGATGAAATCACCACCACTCCTTTCTCTGAACTTCCCTCTTTTTGGACAAATTAATATTTGTACTTTTTGTCTCAAAAAGTCTTTGAAGGGATCAAATGAGATAAAGTACTTAAAATATCTTATAAACACCAAAACAGTATTCAGATATAATTACTTTTGTTTCACATTTCCCTATCCCTCTGTCAGATGATCTATATTTTCTTGTGTGCCCTTGTAGTTAAACAGAAAAATTTTATGATAAATTCATTCATTACTGGCTGGATTGTTACATCTGTGTCTTTCCAATGCTTCAAACTCAATGTGACTGAAACTATACATGTCTTTCTTAAAAAAAAGATCTGTCTTCTCTTCCCATACATGATATTGATTGGTTGTTACTATTCTTCCAATTACCCAGACTAGAAGCCTCAGGTCATCTTTAACTCTTCCCTTTCCCTGACTTCCTATATATATAATTAATATGTTTTCCATCATCACCACCACTCTAATTCAGGTTTTCTAACACAGAACAAGTAGATAGTAGATTCACTAATAAATTCTTGTTCAATGAGTAATGAATAAATGACCCCCTCACCTGGATTCTTGCCATATTTTTTTATTGATTTTCTTTCTACTCTCTGTCATTCATTCTAGGCCGGAGGTGGGAAACTCCATTCCTACAAAGCTCCTCAGTTTGGTCCAGAATAGATTAAAATGTAATTTGAAATATTTAACAAAACACATAAAAATATAGCTAGGAAATGTTAATTTGTGGTTTTCTAAGTCAATATGTGGCCTAAAGGCATTTGTTTGTATTTTGAGTTTAACATCACTGCCATCTGTTTTCAGTAGATTAATAATCTTAAAGACCTTAATAATTAAACATCAGAACTGAAAAGAATTTTGGGTATAATCAAATCCCAATACTGTATAGTTGAGGAAACTGAGCTTTTCAGAAACAAAGTGATTTGCCCATAGATGTACCAGAAGTAAGTGGCAACACTAAGATTCAAAGAGACAGAGAAAGTGACTGAGCCCAGGTCTCTGCTTTCCTAGTCCATGCTCTACATGTAGTGCCTCATCATGTCACCCCATTGCTCAAAGACTTACAGCTGCTCTCCATTGTTCACCAGATCTTAATTGCTTAGATTGTTTTTCAGGACTATGTACAGAATGATTTCAAACCAATTTTTCATGTTATCTTCCAGTATTTCCCTTCACAATCACCTGATTTTTCAACACAACTAAATTTTTACCATTTCTCAATTATGTTTTCCTTATCTCCTGATTCCCCCTCCTTGCCCCATCCTTCCCAGATCTTGCTCATTTTTTCTTTCAGTCTCGATAACCTGCTCAACAGTTTTCCTTATCAAAATCCTACCTATCCTTTAAGGCTAGCCCAAACAAAAATATACCACTTATCCTATGAAGACTTCATTCTCTATTTAGAAAGATGTCTATAGAAATCTGAATTAACAATTAAATCATCTAGAAACCTTGACTAATATCTATTTGATTAGAAATTATCTTATAGTAAATAATTAGCTTGTAAAATTTGCAAATGGAATATAAACTTTGACTGTATTGCATTTGTGTTTCATATCTAGTATTTTGCTTTGAATATAGAAGACACTTGGAAAATACTTGTGGAACTGAATAACCTGGAAAATTTGGAAAAAACAGTATTTGATTAGAAATTATCTTATAATATGAAATTATCTTAAAATAAGTAATTATCTTATAATTTTTTTTCAAAAGAATGTCAGTTTTTCAACTGTTTTGCTTTTGTATCTCATATCTACTATTTTGTTTAGAACATAGAAAACACTTGTAAAATACTTGTGGAACTGAATTATCTGGAAAATTTGGAGAAAATAATATCAAAGGAGGAAAGTAAAACAACTAAAATTAAAATACATATCTCTGGAGTTTAATATTACAATGAATGACTCTAAGGTTATTCCCTCTTTAGGCATTTTAGGTATAATTATATATATATATATATATATATATATATATATATATATATATATATTCTCTCATTAGAATGTGACCTTGAGGTTACACTATATGAGTTTTTTCTTTGTATTCCCAGTACTTAGCACAGTGTATGGTACCCTTTAAGTAACTACAAGATTTTTTAATTGATTAATTGACTTTCTTATTAGTGAATTACCTGATCCCATTATACAATGGCTCACACAGGTGTTCTTTTGTTCTTTATTCCTTGAATTGAGAGGCTAATCTGATCTCTGAGGAATAATTTTGGTACCTTGAAAAAGAAAAATTTTTGGAGTATGGACAGACCTTACAGAGGCATTTTTACTTTAGTGTTCTTGTTCATTATCCCTCCATTTGAAGAATAAAGACTCATTCTAATATGCAACATTCTGAATTGATGATAAGAAGAACTAGTTTCTAGCTATTCCACCACTACTAAACCAAACCAAAGATTCTACTTATTCTTCAAGAATAACTAGGATATAAGACAGAATGCGAACAGATTAAGGTTCTAGGGCTAGAAGGCTAGACAGATATAGAAGGTCCATAGAAAACAGGAAAAGGAGGGAAAGAGGCCTTGAGTAGTCACTTAAACTATCAGTCTTCAATTAATAAGAGGTTTGGGGCTAGATGCTATCTCAATTATCTTACATATTAAGCATACTATTTCTCAATGATTAATGTATTTGAAAAAGAATGGCTTACTTTAACAACTAGAAATACAAAATGGAAAAATATATGTATAATAAAAATTCCTGCCTTTTTTCAATTATCTGTATAGTAGGCATTTGATGAAGAATTTCTAATAATGACAAACACATCTTAGTTGTATACTTGTGTATTGGAGAAGGGCATTGTCTTTCTCTGTTTATATGGGAAATAGATTATGGATAATAGAAATATGATAACCTTGCGTCACATTTTTTTCCCTTTGTCCAAATCTGTGATTTCGTCATTGTGGAAAATATGTGTTGTGAAAAAACTCCTTCTACCAATAGAGGTGGATGTTTTAATTTTAGAGATTTTCCTGGGAAAGTAAGCAGCTAATTGATTTACTCTGGGGAAATATATAGAATGTGTCACAAGCAGAACTTGGAACTAAGTCTTCCTCACTTCAAAGTCAGAATTCTATCAGCTATGCCATGGCTGCCTTTCTAATATAATTTATATTGAATTTAAAAGTGAAGGACTATATGCCTATAAATCAATGTTACTATGGGAGGGTGTCTAGGAAATCTCTTGAGTTTAATATTCTGAATGAGACAACTAAAGTAATTTCATGTTTGTCTACTCTTATTTGAGAGCAAATCTGGTGAAACTGTGGGAAAGTAAGACCTCTAGGTTGCCTAAAGAGGGACAAACGATCCAGGTTGAAAATAGAGAAGGTAGAAGCTTCTCTGCTGATCAGTAGTAGAGCTGGCCAATGAGGGGAAATTATTGCATCTCTCACTTGGATAAGATAAGGAGACCAGTCTTTAACCATATAAAAAAAATGAAAACCTGATGAAAGGATTAAAAAAGAAAAAAGTATTCATTAAAGGTTCATAGAACTTAGAGCTGAAAGGGTACTTAGCAATCATACGGTCTAACCCCTCATTTTACAGATGATACCCAGAGGGGTTAAGTGGTTTGTCCAAATAGTAAAGTAGCAGAACTGGGATTTCAGCCCAGATTCTTTGATTCCAAATTCAGTAATATTTGCACTACATACTAGCTGCTAGTTGGTCTTTGACAACACTATAATAAAGAAATCCACAAAACATGTCTTCTAGAATACAGCATTTTCTAAGATGAAATTATATTCTGTAGTTTAAACTGGGCACTTTTAATATGGTATTTTAAAAAAATTATATAACTCTTATTCAAATGAGAAAAGTAGTTGATGTGCATTCAGATTAGCTACTTTTAATAATGCTTTTTTAATCTATAATAGCTATTACTGACTCAGTAGTACAGTGACAATTTGCAAAGCCCCATTGACTTCAATGAAAGGGCAAAGAAAATGGTTCAAGTTGTCTGAGAGGCTAATATGAGGAAGCTTGAAAGAGAAAGTATTTTCTCCACTTTGACTGGGAGAAGAAAGAGCATAAAGAAAAATCCTAGTATGCTGCCCACCCTGTATCTGCAGAGGTGCCCCCACCTCTTGGACATATAAACTAAACATAAAGGGAAAGCGAATCAAAATTCCTACTTAATACACAAGAATAACTGGTCTATAAAACAAAATGGGAGGAAGTAAAGGCTCTAGGAAAACAGAGAGGTACAGCTAGAAGACTTGAGTCCATAGTCGACAGGAAAAGAAGGGCAACAGGTCAGAGGTTAGTTTTCCTTGCAGAGTTTGATTTGTTTTGTTGTTGTTGTTTGACCAATGAATGAAAGATTCTGTATATTTAAGATGTTGCTTGATCTTGAAGAAGAGGCATTTTGAAAAATTCACAAAATTCAATTTTGCCTTGCTCTCCTTTTTCCCTATTATATCTTATATATCATATATATTTTATTCATATTATACTTGTTGTGTAAATGTTTTAGAATAGCCCAATGTCTTTTATATAGAAAACAGGCACTTAGAGAATGTGTATTGACTTCAGCAAAATATTTATTGAATAAGTTTAGGAAAAATTGGAGAAACAGCAATAACTATTCATTATGAAATGTAATTGTAGCCCAGGGGCTCTTAACCTGAGGTCCAGGGACCTTCATGGGTTACATGGATTGTTAAAAGGGAGACTTTGGATGAGTGAACTCATATCTTTCTTTTTCACTACCTTCTAATTGAAGTTAGCATTGCCCTTAATAATTAATATTATTCTGAGAAAATACTCAAAGGTTTTACCAAACTGTCTTTGACAGAAAGAAAAATGAAGAATCTCCATTCTTGTCAAGTGTGTAAGGAATAAGACAAATAATAAAGGGCAAGGCTAGTATGTTTTTGATAATATTTAGCCAATTTTTCCATGATTTCCCATTCTAGAGTTTTTGTAGTTTTTAGAGTAGGTGAGAGGGAAAGAGCACTGAGAGAGGGAAAATTTAAAACTGACCAGTGATGTAATATACTAAATAATGTTCAAATTTGCTTAAGGAAGGTTATGTGACCTTGCTCAGAAATCCCTTAGGATCATAGATTCAGGACCTGAAGGCATTATAGAAGTCATCAAAGCCAAATCACTCATCAAACATATGAGTATGAGTGATCTGCTAACATCTTCACAATATTGTAGGAAAGTCTACATCCTTACTTGATTTCTAAGAGAAATTACTGAAGCAATAGAAAATGAAGACTGAAGAACATCAGGTTTCAGTTTAAGGTAAATCATTAAAGATCATGAATTTGCTATAAAAAAAATTCAATCCTTAAGGACACTTGACAAACTTTTAAAAATGACTTGTTTTTCTTAAGATAAGTTTCAGAATGGACTTTAAATATCTTGGCATCTGCTTTTGTTGTGTATTTCCTTGGCAACATTCTGGTCCAATTTGCACAGCAATATAATTTGGATAGTGATATCAACTTAGGTATTAGAAAACCTCACAACCTATGGAAATTAAGTTCTTGTAAATGAAAACTAAAACTATTCACCTTGCTCCTCACCTAGGACAAAGGGAAGCACCAGATGAAACTGAAAAGCACAAAAATGTAAAAGGGACAAAAAGAAATTGTTCTTTCTCTTTTTAAAACATAGCCTATAATCAACCTATGGGTTTCATTGCTGGAGGAAATCACAGAGGCAAATAATGTCACCAGGATTCCAAAAGGAAAAAAAAAGGAAGGAGGGAATTATACATTTATATGAACAAGAATAACATTTTCAGGCATCTTAGTGAGGTCAAAAAGTATTACTTTAAAAAAAAACTATCCTCATGCTTCAGGGCATAAAGCAATCTCCTGCAGAGCCCATAGAAGAATTCTTCACCCCTAGCTGTAGAACCAAGTAATGATCTGTGGCCCTGTATGTGTATATAGACAGGTTGCCCAGTTGTCAGCTGATGTGTTCATGAGTTATTGGGATGGAAACCACAGCTTCTTGCTTTCTGAAGCTGAGTCTTTCTCATTCTGAAGTCAGCTCTGAAAACTAAGCTCTGTGGTGCAGACACCTTAACAAGGTAAACCCCTTATCAGTATGAGACTCAAATGAATCATCCTGAAAAGCATATAGGATAGAACTTTATGATTTCTTCATCCAGATTTTAAGAGGTAAATCAAATCAGTCTTTGCCCTTCTTCAAATTGTCTTCCTTCCCTCTTTCCTCCCTTCCTTCCTCCCCTCCTTCTTCCTTCCTTCCTCCCTTCACTCCTTTCTCCCTTCCTCCACTCCCTCCTTCCTTCCTTACTTCCTTCTCTCCTTCCTTCCTTCCCTCCTTCCTCCCTTCCTCCCTTTCCTTTTTCTCCAATTATATTTGCCTGAATTCTTGCAAATGTTATTCTAGCCCAGGGACTCGTATTCTGGGATCCAGAGTGCTCTGTGGGTTACTTGGATTGATTAAAGGGAAACTTTGGATGAGAGAAAACACAACTTTCTTTTTCACTTCCCTACCCCAATCCATTTTCCACTAAGATGCCAAACTGACCTTCCTAAAGATCCTTCCTAAAATCTGCTCTCCTCTCCCCAAACTCTAGTAGATCCTTTGCTTTAAGAATTAGGTATAAAATTCTCTGACTTTTAAAACTCTTGAAAGCCTAGGCTCTTGCTAGCTCTCTATTCTTCTTATGCTTAACTCTTGACATTAGGTTTCTTTGCTGTTCCACTCACATCACACTAATTTTTGAACTTTATCCACTTTCATTGGCTATGCCCCAAAGGCTTGAATGCTTTTCTTGATCTTTGCCTCCTAGCTCGAACTCTTAGCTAAAATTTTATTTTTAAGAAGGTTTTTTAGTAACCCTTAATGAAAATACCTTCCTTCTGGTTTTCACTTTGTTGAATGCATAGCTATTTGTATTTTGGGATTCCCATTAGAATATGAGCTCCAGGAGTACAGGGACATATCAATGTATTTATTATTTATTTATTTTTCCTTTCTTTGCACCTTCGATGTTTAACTCAGTGTAGCTCTTATTAAACCTTAACAAATCCTTGACTGAATGACATGTTAGTACATTGCTTTCTGTTCTTTTTAAGGGGAAAACAAACAAGCAAATCATAGTCATTTCTTTTAGTTTGAATCTTTCAAATAAATATAAATATAAGAATTAATATGGTACTACAGATCCTGGAAATTCATTGCCAGCATCCCTGGGCTCTGATGAAAGGATTATATTAGATGATACTGTTGGGAGACTAACATTTGATTTTGTCTATTTCCCCCCCACCCCCACCCGCTGTGGCTCATCAAGGGATTGACTATCTAGTTTGCAGAGCTACATTTTTTAAAAACTAACCCAACTAGCAAAATGTATACATGTGGACAGATATTCTTTTTTTGTTAAATTCTGTCTTCCATCTGGAAAGAGCAAACACAATTCAAAAAAAAGTAAACCTGTTTGTAGGAGAAGTTCCACAAAATTAATAAAGGGGAAAAATGCCTCTAAGGAGAGCAAAATCATGGTTAATGAGTTTTGTCTTTTTTTTTTCCCAGAGCTAATATTTGTGGAGTGCCACTCCTGAGCAAACAGACTGTCCTTTGCCAGCTCAAATATACTATATTGTACTTAATTATCTGAGTTTCCCATTTTGCATAATAACAATCAAACACTCAAGCATTAATCTGTTGCTTGTGATATAAATGGACCCTGCTGAGATAACAATTCTCCCAGTTATTTGGGGGTGGATAAAGGAGATCAGTCATTTGAGGCAAAGGGGCAACCCCTGAAACATGGAAACATTTAAAAAAGAAAGATTTAAAAATAAGACTACTTCTTTTTTATGGGTAACTGTCTGCAACCTCTTTTAAAGAAATTAATATAGTATTGATACTTATCCATGTGGTCACCTTTTCCACCTTGAGTGGATCATGTAACCCATCATGTGATTGATGTCTCTTTTTTGACTTCTCAGTCTGAAAAAGGAGAAGGGCAAGTCATAAGTGACTTTCTATAGCTTCATTATTTAAAACTGGATTAGTGATGAGAGACCAGTAGCCATAAAAGCTATAATTTGTGTCAGGAGATGGCAATAGGCAATCTTAATACCCAAGTCCTCTGGTGGCTGTCTTCCCCTACTCTAATTAGGGGGAAAATAGCTGCCATTTATATAAGGTTGCTGGTCACTGCTGCTTACCCAGAATATTTTGTATTTTTCATTCTAAATCTACAGAGGATCAATGATCTAGAATTGAAAGGGACTTCAGAGTTTATCTAGTCTGACCTCTTCTTAGAAATGAGGGAACTATTGTATTTGGTGGTTAAATGACTTGCTTCAGATCATATAGGTAGTAAGTGTCAAAGTAGGATTTAAACTATGTCCTTTGACTCCAGAACCACTCTTCTTTTGATTTTTTTTTATTTTAGGCTTTTGCAAGGCAATAGGGTTAAGTAGCTTGCCCAAGGCCACACAGCTATGTAATTATTAAGTGTCTGAGGCCAGATTTGAACTCAGGTACTCCTGACTCCAGGGACAGTGCTCCATCCACTGTCCCACCTAGCCACTTCAAAGTGTGATTTTCTACATACAAAGAAGAAAAGAAAAAAGGGCTTATATTAACTATAGATTTCCATTATGTGCAATTTCTTCTTTTAAAAAATATGATAAAGTCATCATGATTCTTTCAAAGTTGATTTGTTTGTGTTTCTCTTATAAACAGAAGGCATTATAGAAGTCATCAAAGCCAAATTACTCATCAAACATATGAGTACAAGTGATCTGCTGACATTTTCACAATATTGTAGGAAAGTCTACATCCTTACTTGGTTTCTCAGAGAAATTACTGAAGCAATAGAAAATGAAGACTGAAGAAAATCAGATTTCAGTTTAAGGCAAATCATTAAAGAACATGAATTTACTATAAAAAAATTCAGTCCTCAAGGAAACTTGACAAACTTTTAAGAATGACTTGCTTTTCTTAACATAAGTTTCAGAAAGGACTTTAAATATCTTGGCATCTGCTTTTGTTGTGTATTTCCTTGGTAATATTCTGGTCCAATTTGCATAGCAATATAATTTGGACAGTGATATCAATTTAGGTATTAGAAAACCTCAGAACCTATGGAAATTAGGTTCTTGTAAATGAAAACTAAAACTATTCACCTTGCTTATAGTCCTTATCTTCATTTAACAATAGTTTGATAAATCACTTTTCAAATTTTAGCAATACTATTAATATAGCTCCTCTCCCCTCCATAAATTACTCCTCTAAAGAGAGAAAAATGCCATTTTTGGGCAAATGATTACAGTTAAGCAAAATAAATCCACAGGTTTCATGTCTCAAAACAAATGCTCTATTTGTCCCATCCTCTAACTTTATTCCGTTATTCCACTATTAGGAAGTGGATAGTGTGCAAAGGTGCACTGGTAAATATTTAACAATCAGCTTGCTAGAAAAGAAAACATGGATTGTTTTTGTGGACTTCCAGGGTGGAGTCCAGATGGCAGTGTGAAGCTAGCAAGCTCCTGGAGCTTTTCCCTACACAGAGTTAAATGAAACCTCTTCACAGATATTAAAGTTATAGATTCCACCAAAAAAAATACAAGATCCAAAGAAATTTTCAATGGTAGACATCATGGAGGATCTTCAGTGAAGGTCTGTCTCTTTGACAGGGGCGAAGGGGAAACAAAGCCCAATTAAGGCAGGATAATGGGAAAGCCAATAGGAGGCTTTTAGCCACAATATAGTCCAGGTCTAGGTCCCAAAAGTTTGACAACAGCATAGGTCCTGGCAGCTAGATAGCAAGCCAGCTTGGAGGATTCCAACCCCAAATAAAGTCTTTGAACACTGGCGTAAAAGACATGACTGGGTTGGGAACAAACCACTGCATAGGCAGAACCTGGACATAAAGGAGGAATCTGCAAAGGCTATGCCATACTTCATAGGCAACATCTTGGCCAGCAACAAGCCAGGGATTAGACTCCCAGCCCCAGCATAAAAAGCTTGGATCTATACTCCCTATACCCCCACAACAATAAAGATAAGCAAAAAAACTAAAAGAGTGTTCACTATAGAAAGCTGCTATGCAAATAATGATGATAAAATTGCTACCTCAGAAGAAGAAAGCAGTGAAAAATTACCTACAAGGGTAATCTCAAAAGAGTCTGTGAATTGAACTCAAATACAAAACCTCATAGAACATAAAAAGAATTTAAAAACCAAAGTAAAGAGAAAGAAGAAAAATGGGAAAAGAGAAATGAAAGTCATGCAGGAAAATTGACCAAAGGAATCAAATCCTGTAAAAGTAAAAATAACCAAATGGAAAAGGAATGAAACTCAGCAAAGAGCAAAATTAACCAACTAGAAAAGTAAACACAGCTAATTGAAGAAAGCAAACTCCTAAAAATTAGAATTGGACAAATAGAAATGTTGAATCTATAAGACTTACAAGATTCCATCAAACAAAGCAAAAAAGGCTGAAAAATTGAAAAAAATGTAACAGACTTTTTAGGAAAAACAACCTGGAAAATAGATCTAGGATAGTCCACCAGAAAACCTAGTTCAAAATAAGAACCTGGAAAACATATTGCAGGAAATTGTCAGGGAAAACTTTCCCAAACTTCTAGAGCAAGAAGGCAAAATAGTCATTTAAAGAATATACAGAAATTTTGCAGTAAGAAACCTTAAGATAAATACTCCAAGGGCTATCATAGCCAAATTCCAGAATAGTCAAATAACGGAGAAAATACTGCAAACAGCAAAAAAGAAGCAACTTAAATACAAAGGAAACAATCAGATTTACAGAGGACTTATCAGCTTCAACATTGAAGGACCAGAGGACCTGGAATACCATATATTGGAGGGCAAAGGATTTTGGATTACAACCAAGAGTTTGCTACTCTGCATAATTCAGCATATTTTGTAAGGGGAAAAAGATGGATGCTCAATGAAATAGAGGACTTCCAAAATTTCCTGATAAAAAGACCAGCACTGAACAGAGAGTTTAATCTCCAAATACAAGAGTCAAGAGATTAAAAAAAAAAGTAAACAAGAAGTGGAAAAATTAAAAAAAAAGTTAATTAAGACATAAAACTATATACAACCCTATAAGGGAAGATATAACATTTGTAACTCTTAAAAATTGTATTTCTCTTAGCATAGTTAAAGGGTTATATATAATTGAAAGAGATTGGATTTAGAGGATATGGATATGGTTGGTTCTTGTCTTTCCAATAAAAAAGAGTACATCACTATGTTTGAGATAAAAAAACTCAGATGAAAAGTTGGGGTGTTTACTCTAAATGTATGTGTCTCAGTTCTGTTTGACCTAATTTAATCCTGTCTTATTCATAAAACTTAACACTTTCTCTGATAAGTACATCCTGTGCTGGCTGGTCCAGAATTAGTGTCTCCTATACCTTACAATCAAGTGTAAAGTTCCTAAGAGAAACCTTTAGAGTGTCTCAGTACTTAGAGCACTTAGAAACTCTAAAATTAATTAAATCAGAAGTGACTTTAGAGACAGAGGGTGGGAATCTTCTTAGAAGGATGAGGCTAAATTCATACTTCAGTTAGCAAGGGTTTAAATCCATGGCTGAGGAATTAAAGGGTGTAGTGAGGGAGAGAGTATGTTTGGGGTGGAGTACAAATACTTCATGAAATAATTTGGCTTTGCATGATAGATACTTTGGCTCATGAGGATTGTATGTCCCTGGAAGGTAACTAAAAGGTGAATAAGGTATAGAATGACTAGAGCTGATGTGATTCATGACTCTTGTCTCTAATGAGACAATAAAGGGGAGGATACTTGGTGATTTACAGACCATCCTGTGTATCAAACAAGCAATCAATTAATTTGTGATTGTACTTTGACAGTAATTTGCACTTCTCAAGCAATCTAGAAATTAATCAATTTTTGATTGATAGCACTTTGATTGATAGAATTTTTATTGATAAATAACATCATAAATAAATATGATAGATGAATAAATAACAGGTGCAGAGGCCCAAAGAATTAATATATTAGAGCGAAAGAAGGGAAGGTGTGAACACTGAGTAATTGATATTCAATAGATTTGGCCCAGAGAAGGAATAAGATACATTTCTACATGTATTAAAATTTTTCCTACTCTACATGGAAGTCAGGGAGGGAGGGAAAGAAAAGGAAAGAAGCAACTGATAAAAGGGAAGGTGAAGCTATAAGTGAAAATAAACTGAAAGTTAAAATTTAAAAGAAACATTAAAACTAGTAGGAGTAAAACTTTAGTGAGGAGGAATAAGAAGAAAAAATATATAAATGGGGGAAAATAGCATGGAGGGAAATACAGAATTAGTAACAATAACTGTAAATGAGAATGTGATGAACTCTCCCATAAAATGAGAATGAATAGCAGAATGGATTAAAAACCAGAATCCTACTATGTGTTGTTTACAAAATACATTTAAAGCAGAGAGATTGGGTAAAGGTAAAAGCCTGGAACAAAATATGTTTATTATATTATATTATATTATATTATATTATATTATATTATATTATATTATATTATATTATATTTACTTCAGCTGAAATAAAAAAATCAGAGATAGTGTTCCTGATCTCAGATAAAGCAAAAGCAAAAATAATTAAAAGGAATAAAGAAATTGCATCTTCTTAAAAAGCACCAATGGCAATGAAGCTATATCATTATTAATCATGTATGCACCTTATGATCCAAATTCCTAGATGAAAAGCTGAGTAAATTACAAGGAGATATAGAGAGCAAAACTTTAACATTAGGGGACCTCAACCTCCCTCTCTCAGAACTTGATTTATCTAACCACAAAATAAAGAAGAAAGAAGTTGAGTTGAAAAAAATCTTAGAAAACTTAGATATGATAGAACTCTGGACAAAACCTAATGGGTATAGAAAAAAATATACTTTTTCTCTGCAATACATGGCACCTATACCAAAATTGACCATGTACTAGGGCATTAAAAACCTTATAATAAAAAATAAATAAAAAACCCTATAATCAAATTAAGAAAAGTAGAAATAATAAATGCATATTTTTCAGATCATGATGCAATAAAAATTAGATCTAATAAAGGGTCATGGAAAGATAAACCAAAAGTTAATTGGAAACTAAATAATTTATTTTAAAGAATGAGTGGATCAAACAATAAATCATAGAAATAATCAACTATTACATTCAAGAAAATGATAACAAAATCATACCAAAATTTATGGGATGCAGCCAAGTCAGTTTTAGTGGAGATTTTACATATTTAAATGCTTATATAAATAAAAAAGAGAAAGAGGAGATCAATGAACTTGGTATGCAACTAAAAAAGCTAGAAAAAGAATAAATTAAAGATCTCCAATTAAATACTAATTTAGAAATTCTGAAAATCAAAGGAGAGTTTAATAAAACTGTAAGCAAGAAAACCATTGACCTAATAAATAAAACTAGAGCTGAATTCATGATAAAAACAGTAAAATAGATGAACCTTTGGTTAAAATTTTCAAGTCCTTTCTGGACTCCTTTATTTTTCCCCCAGGCGAATATTGAAGGGGTGGGAGAGTTTTTCCTTATACACCAAGGTCTCTGTTTATTTACCATAATACAAGTGCTTAAATATCCTCCCCAGTTCCTAACCGACTCCCACACCCATGGCACTTAGTAAAATAGCATTCTGATGCTCAAGGGCACCAGGTGATGAAGATTTACAGTATCCCCCCACACACACACACACAACAGTCCCTAACATAAAATGATTAAAAAAATAATAAAAAATGAGGATAACCAAATTACCAGTATCAAAAATGAAAAGGATGAATTAATAACCAATGAGGAAGATATTTAAAAGATAATTCAGGGGCAACTATGTGGTGCAGTGGATAGAGCACCAGTCCTGGAATCAGGAGGACCTGAGTTCAAATCTGCTTTCAGACACATAATAATTACCTAGCTGTGTGACTGTAGGGAAGTTACTTAACACCATTGCCTTGCAAAAACTAAAAAAGAAAAAAAAAGAAAAGATAATTCAGAGCTATTTTGCCGAACTATATGCCAATAAATTTGATAATCTAAGTGAAATGGATGAATATTTACAAAAGTATAAACTTCCCAGATTAACAGAAGAGGAAATAAAATACTTAAATAGCCCTATTTCAGAAAAAAAATTGAAGAAGCCATTAATAAGCTCCCTAAAAAAGTCTCCAGGTCTAGATGGTTTTACAAGTGAATTCTACAAGACATTTAAGGAACAATTAATTTCTATTTATAAAAACTATTTATAAAATAGGAGAAGAAGGAATTCTATCAAATTGTTTTTATGACACCAATATGGTGTTGATACCTAACCCAGAAAGAATCAAATCAAAGAAAATTATAGATTAATATCCTTAATGAACATTGATGCAAAATCTTAAATAAAACTTTAGCAAAGACATTACAGCAAGTTATTACTGGGATAATACACCATTATCAGTTAGGGTTTATATCAGGTAGTTAGAGATGGGTCAATATTACAAAAACATTCAAAATAATTGAACATATCAATAACAAAAACAATAGAATCGTATGATTATCTCAATAGATTCTGGAAAAGCTTTTAATAAAATACAACATCCATTCCTATTAAAAACCACTAGAAAGTATAGGAATAGAGTTTTCCTTAAAATACTAAGCAGTATCTACCTAAAACTATCAACAAATATTATATGTAATGAGGGGATAAACTAGAAGATTTCCAATAAGATCAGGGGTAAAACAAGGATGCCTATTATCACCTTTACCATTCAATACAATATTAAAAATATTAGCTTTAACAATAAGAGAAGAAAAAGAAATCAAAAGAATCAGAATTGACAATGAGGAAGCAAAGCTTTCACTCTTTGCCATTGATATGATGGTATAATAGAGAACCCAAGAAAAATCATCAAAAACTCCTTGAAACAAATTCAGCAAAGTAGCAGGATAGAAAATAAATCCACATAAATCATCAACATTTCTATATATGAATAAAAAAATCCCAAGACCAAGAGATAGAAAAGAAATTTTATTTAAAGTAACTGGATACACCATTAAATACTTGGGAAACTACCTCCCAAGGCAAATCCAGAAACTGTATGAACACAATGGCAAAGTACTTCTCACCCAAATAAAGTCAAATGTAAACAATTGGAAAAATGTCAATTGTTCTTGGTTAGGTTGAGTTAATATAATAAAAATTATATTTCTACCCAAATTAAATTGTTATTCAATGCCATACCAATCAAATCAAATATCTTTTTTACTGAGCTAGAAAAATAGTAACAAAATTCATCTGGAGCAACAAAATGTCAAGAATATCAAGGAAACTGATGAAAAAAATGTAAAGGAAGGTGGCTTAGCTCTACAAGATCTTTTATACTATAAAGCAGTAATCATCAAAACTACCTTGCACTGGTTAAGAAATAGAGTAATGGGGGCTGCTAGGTGGCGTAGTGGATAAAGCACTGGCCTTGGAGTCAGGAGTACCTGGGTTCAAATCCGGTCTCTGACACTTAATAAATTACCTAGCTGTGGCCCCATTTGCCTTGCAAAAACCTAAAAAAAAAGAAAAAAAATAAAGTAATTGATCAGTGGATTAGGAAAGTTTCAAAAGAAACAGTAGAGACTGATAAGAGTAATCTACTGTTTGACAGACTCAAAGACATTAGTTTCTGGAATAAGAAATCACTATTTCACAGAAATTGTTGGGAAACCTAGAAAATAATATGAACTTTAAAATAAATTATTTATTTAAGGCAATTTGGTTAAATGACTTGCCCAAAGTCACACAGCTAGGCAAGTAAGTGTCTGAGGCTCGATTTGAACTCAAGTTCTACTGACTCCATGGCCAGTGCTCTATCCATTGCACCACCTAGCTGCCCCCCTAGAAAATAATATGATAAATTAGACACAGACTCATATCTCACACCCTATACCAAAATAAGATCAATATGTGTACAGGATTTATACATAAAGTGCAACACTATAGATAAATTAATTAACCAAGAAATACTCTGTCAGGTCTATGGAAAAGGGAGAAATGTATGACTAAGCCAAAAAAGAATACATTATAAGTTGTAAAATGGATGATTTTTAGTATATTAAATTTTAAAAAAGTTTTTCACTAATAAAACAAATGCTGCAAAAATTAGAAGGAAATAGAAAGATGGGAAACAATTTTCCCATTTAGGAGTTCTGATAAAGGTCTCATTTCTAAAATATACAGAGAATTACATCAAATTTATCAGGTTCGAGTCATTCCCCAATTGATAAATGGTCAAAAGATATGAAAGACAATTTTCAAATGAAGAAATTAAAACTATATATAATTATATTAAAAATGCTCCAAATCAATACTGATTAGAGAAATTCAAATTAAAACAACTATGTGATTCCACCACATCTATTGGATTTACTAAGATGACAGAGAAAATGATCAGTGATGGAGAGGTTGTGGGAAGATTGGGACATTAATGCATTTTTTGGTGGAGTTGTGAAATGATCCAACCATTCTGGAGAATAATATGGAACTATCTCCAAAGATCAAGAAATTGACCATACCCTTTGATCCAACAATTGAGATCGCTATCCAGATAAAATCATAAAAAATGGCAAAGGTCCCACATGTTCCAAAATATTCATAACAGCTCTTTTTTTAGTGGCAAAGAATTGGATATTGAGGGGAGGCCCATTAATTGGGGAATGGCTGAACAAGTCATGGCATATGAATGTTATGTTCTAACAGGAAATATGAATGGTCAGATTCTAGAGAAGCATGGAATGAATTACAGGAACTAATTCTGAGTGAAGGGAGCAGATCCAAGAGAACCTTGACATATCAACAACAACATTATGAATTGATCTATCTTGTTGGATGCAGCTCCTCCCAGAAATTCAGACAGCTCAGATAATTCTAGGAGACCAGCATGGACAATGCTATCCCCAGGGGAAGAAAAACAAACCCAGACCAAACCCCAAAACCCCTTCAGTATCTGAATGAACTACACTTACTTTTAAAAAATTTCTCTTATGAATTTATTTCCTTTCTCATGGATTTCTTTCTTTTCCCTTAATCCTGTTTCCTCATACAAAAAATGACTAATCTGTAAACATATTAAACATAAATATGTATGTACAATATTCACCTGACTGTTTGCTGCTGAGGGGAGAGGGGTGGGAAGGGAGGGGAGAAGGAAATCATGTAACTTAAAAATATAGATATGCATCTGTTTGAATGTTGAAAAACTTTCATAATGTGTAATTAGAAAAAATATCAATTAAAAAAAGAAAAGAAAATGTGTGCATGACATACTTTTAAGTTGAATATGCATTATTAGCATTTTATCCATCACTTTCTTATGTCTAGACAATCAAGAAAATAAACTAAGAGCAGACTTCTCAAGTGTGTCTAATGGTACACTTCTTTATATGATCTTTTGGCATCATGGTTGGTCACCATATTGGTCAGAGTTCCTAAGACTTTTCAAGTTGTTTTACTCCACTTTGTTCTTATTATTGTATAAATTTTTATCCTACTTCTATTCATTACTTTTTTCAACATGCTTTTCAAGCCTTTACAAGGTTTTATGAAACTGTCCCTTTCATCATTTCTTAAAGTATTCCATTCACACTGTATATTCCATCACATTCATCTCTGTTTTGCTCAGACATTCTCCAATTGATAAGCAATCCCCTTTGCTCCAATAAAAAGGGCTGATATCTATAATTATATTATCTATCAATATACTTGTATCTGCATTCATATATTTCTATTATCTGTAGGTATAGCTGTTTCTGCATTTATATCATCTATATCTACATCTCAATCTATAAGTATATCTATTTAATCATCTATTTGTGTCTATAAAGTCATTTGCTTCCTCATGGAATCTCCTCAAGATATAGGTCTATAAGTCTTTCAATATTTCTGTTGTGCTACTGGATCTGAGGTAACATAGTTCATCTGGTATAGCACAAGGGAAATTTGGAGAGAATTTGGGTTTCCAGTGAAATTCTATTACCTCAGTTGGCTCAGAATCAAGAAAATGTACTATTACTTATGTTGTTAAAAAGGTAGATGTCCTAGTCTTGTTCTTTAAAAATAAGTATTAAAAATGCTAATGTTGGAGTGGCTAGGTGGTGCAGTGGATAGGCCCCATTGCCTTGCAAAAAATCCTTAAAAAAAGATTTTATCAAGGGAAATTGCCCCCAGAATCTTAGATTTAGAAAGTAAAATAGAAATGGAAAGAATTCACCATACATGTTCTAAAAGGGATCCTGAAAATGAAAAGTCACAGGAATTTTATAGCCAAATTACAGTGCTCTCAGGTCAAGGAGAAAAATATTATAAGCAGGGAAAAGGTAAATGTTCAAATAACATGGAATCACATCCAGGATCATACAAGATTGAGTAGCTTCCATGTTAATGGAAAAGAGGACTTGGAATTTGATATTCCAGAAGAAAAAAGAACTAGGATTACAATCAAGAATAATGTACCAGGAAAAAAATGAGTATAGACCATCAAGGACAAAAAATGGATATTTAATGAAATAGAGGACTTTTAAGCATTCTTGATGAAAAGACCATGGTTGAATAGTACATTTGACATTCAAAAAGAAATCTCAAGAGAAGCATAAAAAGGTAAACATGAAAGAGAAATCAAAAAGGACTAAATAAGTTAAGCTGTTTATGTTCCCTTATGGGAAGATAATACATATAACTTGAGAACTTTATCATTATCAGGACAGATAGAAGAACTCTGAATACTTAGAGCACATGTGTGCGAGTTGATTATGTTTGGAAGATCTGAAGGAAAAATTAAGAAGTGAGAAAAAGGGATACACAAGGAGAAGGGGGAAGGGAAGAAAATCATAGTGAAAATTGTTTCACATAAAAAGTGGCTGCAAGAAAAAAAACTTTTACAGTGGAGGATAAAATGTGTGATGGTGGTAGGCAATGATTGTACCTCAGTCTCATCGAAATTGATTCAAAGTGGGTAACACATGCATACACACACTCACACACACACTCAGTTGGGTATAGAAATCTATCTTACCCATCTTACTCAAAGTTAAGGTGGAGGTAATAAGTGGGAGGGCAGATTAAGGGAAATAGTCTTCAAAAGCAAAACAGCCTTTTGAGGAAGGATAAGGTACAAAAGAGATATAGAAAGATGAATAAAAGAAAACAGAATGGATAGAAATAAACAATTAGTAATCATAATTGTGAATGTGAAAGTGATAAAATGATTAGTAAAACAAAAGTAGATAATAGAATGAATTATAAGCTATCATCCAATATATGTTCTTTCTAAGAGACACATTTGGAGCAAAAAAAATCAAACACATACAAAGAGTTAAAATAAGGGCCTGGAATAGAATCACTTCTATATCAAGGGAAAAAAAGGAGTGGCAATCAGGATTTCAGACAAAGGAAAAAGAAAAATAATTATAAGAGATAATCAGAGAAATTATATTTTGCTTAAAGGTACCATAGACATTAGGGCAGCCAGGTGACAAAGTGGATAGAACACTGGCCTTGGAGTCAGGAGGACAAGAGTTTGAATCCAGCTTCAGACACTAACTATGTGACCTTTATACACACACACATACATACACACACATGTGTGTGTAAACATGTGTATGTATATATATATATATATATATGCACAAACATATGTGTGCAAGTCACTTAACCCTGATTGCCTCACATCCAGAGCCATCTCTCATTATCCTGATTCATATCAGGTCATTAGACCCTGGTGGTTCTGAAGGAAAAAGTGATACTGGTGACTTAGCAAGGCACCCCTTCACTCAAAACTAATTCATGTACTTGTCATGGCATCATCTCCCTGATGTCATGATTTTCTTTGAGAATGAAAGACAAACATTATTATCATGCACATTAAAATAACATAATTATTTTCAATATTTCTCTGAGAAAGACCTGGATATAGTGTGTGTATATATATATATATATATATATATATATATATATATATATATATATACACACACATATATATATATATACACATATATATTCTAAGTCACTATTAACGAAATGCAAATTGAAACAACTCTGAGGGACCTCCTCAGATCTATCAGAAACGATGATAAATGCTAGAGGGAAAGTAGAGAATAAGTATGCTAATGAATTATTGATATAGTTGTAAACTGGCGTGACCATTTTGGAGAATAATTTGAAACCACCAAATAAAATACTTTATAACTCCAAAAGTAAAACTGTGCATGCTCTTTGATCTAGAAATACTCTTAATAGATCCATATTCCAAATGGATCAAAGAAATATGAAAGGGCCTATATATATATATATGTATATAATATACACACATAAAAAATAATTATAGTAGCTATTTTGATGTGGAAAAGAATTAGAATTGAGGTTGTGCTTATCAATTAGAGAAATGGTTAAACAGTTGTTTTAAAACAGTTAGTGAGAAGAATGGTTTCAGAAAATAAACTTGTAATGACCTATATGAAATGATACAAATTGGTAAAACCCAGAAGAACATTGTGTACACAGTAAGAGCAATATTGTAATAAAGATCAGCAGTGAAAGACTTAGCAACTTTGATTATATCAATGATCCAAGACAATTCAACAGGTGTCATGATAAAAAAAAATGCTATGTACTTACAAGGAAAGAATTCATCTTTTATTTCATATTTCCTTTACATTTATTTAAATTGTATTTTCTTTTAATTTTTTTAATTAAAGATTTTATTTATTTTGAGTTTTACAATTTTTCCCCTAATTTTACTTCCTCTCCCCACCCCCCACAGAAGGCAATTTGTCAGTCTTTACATTGTTTCCATAGTAAACATTGATACAAATTGAGTGTGATGAGAGAGAAATGATATCCTTAAGGAAGAAATATAAACTATATGAGATAGTAAGATCAGACAATAAGATATCAATTTTTTTTTCTAAATTTAAGGTAATAGTCCTTGGTCTTTGTTCAAACTCCACAGTTGTTTCTCTGGGTACAGATGGTATTCTCCATTGCAGAGAGCCCCAAATTGTCCCTGATTGTTGCACTGATGGAACGAGCAAGTCCATCCAGGTTGATCATCACCCCCACGTTGCTGTTAGGATGTACAGTGTTTTTCTGGTTCTGCTCATCTCACTCAGCATCAGTTCATGCAAATCTCTCCAGGCTTCCCTGAATTCCCATCCCTCCTGGTTTCTAATAGAACAATAGTGTTCCATGACATGCATATACCACAGTTTGCTGAGGCATTCCCCTATTGAAGGACATTTACTTGATTTCCATTTTTTGCCACCACAAACAGGGCTGCCATGAATATTTTTGTACAAGTGATGTTTTAACCCTTTTTCATCAGCTCTTCAGGGTATAGACCCAATAGTGGTATTGCTGGATCAAAAGACATGCATATTTTTGTTGCCCCTTGGGCATAGTTCTAAATTTCTTTCCATAAAGGTTGGAAACATTAACAATGTAATAGTGTCCCAGATTTCCCACAATCCTTCCAACATTATCCTTTCTGGTCATATTGGCCAGTCTGAGAGGTGTGAGGTGTTACCTCAGAGAATGTTTATAAATTATATTTTCTTGACTGAATTTTAAAGATCTCCACTATATATTTGTTAAAATATATTTTGGTAAATTATCTTTCATTTCTTTAAAATTCTTGATTATACTAACACATAATTGTGTATAATTAGCTTGGAAAATTATTTTTATTTCTTAATTTTCTTTCATTTCTCCTCAAAACTGCAATATATTCCTTTTTTGTATTTGTTTTTTTATTGCAAATTGTATATTTAGTTCAATAATTCTCTCTTGACTATATTAGTATATATTTTCAGAGACAGTTTTGTCTTCTGAGAACTGCTTCAGCAGTTTCTCATAAATTTTGGTATATTGCATTATTAATATCATTCTATTTGACATAGTTACTAATTGTTTTTATGATTTGTTCTTTGACTAACTCAAGTCTTTATCGTTTGCTTGCTATTTCTGTCTTAATTGCTATTTTAATTTTGTGATAATCTGTAAATGATCAATTTAGTGTTTTTACGTGTTTTTCTTTGACCTTTATTTTTAATTTCTACATAGTAAGGTACAATCTTTATTTTTATAAAGGTACCATGAAGTGGTACATTTGTTAATGTTTCCAGTCAGAGAACACCTTATATCTTTTATTTCTAAAATCTCTAATAGTTAAAGTTAAATTTTTCTTTTTATGTATCTTTCTTATTAGATTTTTCTAGCTTCAAGAGAGAAACATTAAATTCCCCTTCAACTATCAGAATATTGGCTATATTTTTGTTATTGAGATTTGACAGGACAATATCATCTGCTCTTTTCTTTTTCTTACTTAGTCCCTTTTTGTACAACTGCTCACTCTGTTATTCCCTTCCACTAAAGATATTGATTTATAGGGGATCAAGGGATTTAGTCAATAAAATATTAATTATACTCTACTATCTTAAGTGGCATTATGCCATGTTGAGGAGAAGAGTGACATTATATTTGGGTACATTCTTAGACATTTGTACATGTTAATAGTGTATAAGAGCCAACAGGGATTCTTCAGCTTTTTTAGAAAAGTCACTCCTCCTTCACATACCAATTAGAGAGTGGTTGAAGGGGAATCAGTAACTTAAGTAAAGTGCCTTCTCAAAACTAATTCAGATGATGCATTCAGATAGTTCAACTCCCATGCTAGATAATTAGTGCAGTGGCATGATTTCTACCTGCAATGCTTAATGAAGGAAGCATCAGACCAATGTTAAATTGATTAAAATTATTTTTAAAAATAGAATGAGAAACAGAACCATGGGAATCTCCAGTAGACTTTTTTAATTGAAATTTTATTTTAGATTTTCAAGTTGATATTGACCCATTAATGGCTACTCTCTGGGGCTTGCCTTTTAAGCAATTTGTAAAGGCACCCTACATTTTTTTCCCCAAGAATGGCATGGGGAACTATTAAACGCTTTGCTAATATCAAGGATATAAGGGAAATATATTTTATATATATTTTCCTTTATCTTTTGATCTAGTAACAGTCAGAAAAGGAATGAGGTTAATCTGGCATGATATTTCCTTCATGAAATCATATTTTTTAATTGACATGATTCCTGTTCTCTTTTATAAGTGTACACTAACCATTCTTTTAAATTTAGAGAAATTGAAGCCAAGTTGATTGAACCGAGTTTTCATACATCAATTGTAAAATCTATTATAATTATAAAAATCTAAATTTGCCTTTCTCCAATGTTTATTTTTTAAAATAATATTTCAAAGACAATTGAGAATTGGTCAACTATTAACATTTGCCAGCTTTTTCAGTAGGAGATGATGTAGTCAGGTAACTTGAACTCATCAAGGACAGCCATATCATCTCTTATTCTTTCATGATTTACCTTGGATTGCAACTCTTTATTAGATATTTTTATTCCTTCCTTTCTAGTTCATAGGTCATTCTCTTAGCAGGGAAGCAAAATCAGAGTTGTACAGCTCAGCCTTCTCTTTACATTGTGTTATCACTCCCTCTATAATATGCAGCAGTCCAAATTCACCTTTGAGTCTCCTCTTTTCCTTAATAAAGCTTATCCCTATTCCATATCCTTTCTGTTGTTTTAGTGTTCCTTGCTGACCCCATCTTTCTGAGTTTTAGAGTTCCTGACATTATTCTTGTTGGCATTTGCATTCCTCAAGATATTTGTTCTTTCATGCATTTTCTGTTTAAATCTGCTTAAAATCTAATTTTCTTCTTGTGTTCCATGTGATCTACATGAATATTTATTAAATTTCCCTTTTTATTGTTCCTTGGGATTTAAAAAATTTTTATATCTTAAGAATTTCATTCCTGTTAACTTTCTTTCCCTCTTGAGTCAACTTACCCTGAAATTGTAGTAAGAAAGACTGGACTTTGAGTTCCCCACCCCAAACTTACTCTCTAAATGATCCTGCACTTAACATTCTCTGAGATGCAGATTCAATTAAAGGAAGTTTGTCAAATTTGTATAATGGAGATATTTGTGTAATGGAAGTAATATCTGTCTCTTAGGATTGTTGTGAGGATGAAACGAAGTATTATGCAAAATGTCTTGTGAACCGTAAGGTGATATGTAAATGAGAATAATTTTTTCATCAGCATATTATTCCCTCTAATGATACAGATCATAGATCATATATCCCTCTTTACACCTTGAGATTTTCTATATTCTTATAAGTTTGCAACAATGGAACCATGTTCTTTTGGACACAATAAGGAGAATGATGAAGCATTTTAGTTACTATACGTTTATTCTTTGCTCTCACTGTGTGAACATAAATTTTTTTTTAAAAAATTATCACTTCAGTGGCATTTTTAGCATTGTGTTATATCTTCATTAGGCATACCATTTGACTCTTATTTTTGAGTGTTCTTCAACCACATTTCATTATTTCCTGTATGCAATAATGTAGAATAAGATTGATATGAAAAATTGATTCCTTTTTCATTGAATGTTGAGATCATTAAAATATTGCTCTTTATTTCCCAGCTAGGTGGTACAATGCATAGAGTTCTGGACTTGGAGTTGTGAAAATGTAAGTTCAAATTCAGTTTCAGACACCTGATGTATGACCCTGGCAAACTTCTCTTTGCCTCAGTTTCTTCTGCTGTAAACTTGTCTATCTCATAAAATTGTTGTGTTGATCAAATAAGATAAAATTTGGACAGCAAAATTATTCTTCTTCCTCTTACCCAAAATAAGTTCAGATTGCATTCTCACTGTTGTTCAATTCTTCAGTTTTTTGTCCATGATTAGAATCAAGTCATTTTATATGTAATAATGAATGACTTCTGTTGGTATCCATACACTTGCAAATTATATTCAAAATAACAGGCAATTTTTATCCACTTATTTTTTCCTTTATAAATATTTAGACTAAACTCTTATAAGTCTCAGGAGAATAAACTTGATGCAAGCAACAAACCATCAGCCACAAGCAACAACATTTGTAAGGCTTTATTTCTATCAGATATCTTGTGATTTGGATTTTTTCCTGAATTTCCTTGGTAGTGAACCTTGGATAAGAGTTCTATTTAATATTGAATATCAGAAGGTGCTTGAACAGTGTTAACCCTTGTTAAATCTTTCCAAGAATTGTGTATAATTTTAGTTTGTACATGGGAGATACTTTTGGGGAATACAGTCTTTGATGTAGCATTTTGATCAAACTAATCAAATCTTTTTAAGATTTTAAGATTTTTAAGATTTTAGATTCAACAAACAAAATTATCATGGTATGTTTTACTCTCTAAATATTTCAGTTATATGTGAAATGACAAAGACATGCCCTATTATGGCATATCTCTTGGAAAAGACTACCTGTTCCCCTCTAATTCCTTATCAAGAATTTTCTCAGGGCAGTGGCTGGATGGTACAGGTGGCACAGTGGATAGAGCACCGGCCCTGGAGTCAGGAGTACCTAGGTTCAAATCCGGCCTCAGACACTTAATAATTACTTAGCTGTGTGGCCTTGGGCAAGCCACTTAATCCCATTTGCCTTTCAAAAACCTAAAAAAAGAATTCTCTCAATTATTCCCCCCCCCAAAATATTATTTAGATTGAAATATAGTCATAGAATTTGTAAATTAGTGATGTTTTCTCATTTGATTTTTGAGGTTTTATAAGATAATAGATTTAGAGCTAGAAATGACTCTTATTCCAACCCTCTCATCTACAGAAAATGATATTGAGACCTAGAGATTTTTAATGATTTGTCCTTTTTAACAGAGCTAGAAAGTGTTTGAAGTAGTATTTGAACTCAGGTCTTCCTGATTCCCAAAACAATATTCTATCCAGTTAACTGCTTGGAGATTCCTCCCTCTCGTTTTCCTTCCTTCAGATATTTTCATAATCATATAAAAAGTATCTGAAGGAAGGGAAGATGTGTATGTATATGCACACAAATAAAATATCTATATACATATATTGATATGGAAAATCCTTAACTAAATAACTAAATGAAACTATTATAAAAGATAAAATAATCTCAAACATTTAAAAATTTAAAAGATTATGTATACATAAAATCAGTACAACTAGGATAAGAAAAAAGATGTAAAGAATCTTTGTATAAAGTTTCTCTTACAGAATTCTGACCTCTATAATCTTTAAGGAATATATATATATATACATGGACAGCTAGGTGGCACAGTGGATCGAGCACTGGCCCTGGAGTCAGGAGGACCTGAGTTCAAATCCAGCCTCAGACCCTTAATAATTACTCGGCTGTGTGATATTAGGGAAGTCACTTAACTCCATTGACTTGCAAAAAAAAAAAAGAAAAGAAATATATACAAACACATAAGAATAATTGTACTGAACAATGAAGATGTAGTCAAAAGATAATGATAAATTTTTTTTTGTTTTGTTTTGTTTATTTTGCAAGCCAAATGGGGTTAAGTGGCTTGCCCAAGGCCACAGAGGTAGATAATGATAATTTTAAAAAAATGTAAATTGTTGTTAATAACCTGAAAAAGATTCATCATGACAATTTATAGAGATTAAAATTAGACCAAACTTGAGAGCATTTCATACTTATCAAGTTAACAAAGATGCTAAAATTCAGGAAATCATGCGGTTGAACGGTCTGTTAGAAGACAGGAATTTTTGAGTAATAAGACAAATTAGATGTTTAGACAGTTGAAATATAAATATGTATGTATATATATATATATATATACACACACGCACACATACATAGACACACACATATATATATTTGTCTTTCAACTTTTTCTTTATTTACAAAATATATTGTTATAATTTTTATTTGAATTCCATAGATATTTTCAAAAAAACACCTTTTCAAAGGATATCAACCCTGAAACAATTTGTGAGAATTCACTGCTGGGTTAGCTTTGAACTGACTCTGCTCTTCCGAAAAACTGATTGGCAGTTTTGTGAAAAGAAACTTATGAAATGAAGACATTACTACTAATTCTAAATTCCAACATTATAAACAGCAACGAAGGATTCATATATACAAATATGTTCCTAGGAGCATTATGTTGACAAAAACCTTTAAAAAAAGTACAAATGTACTTAGTATTGGGGGATTCCTGAATTGTGATATATAAATATAATGATTTAAAGAATGATGAATAACAAATTCAAAGAAATGTGGGAAGTTATATGGAATTTTATGGAGTAAAGACAGAAAAGCTAAAAGAACAATAAACAAACATTCTGTAGCAATGTAAACAAAACTACATGCATTGTTAATCATTTTGGTCAAAACTTTGGTCAAATGGTCAGTGCCAATACCATATAGATGCTTGAATTGTTTCAGGACAATAATGGCATTTTGGGGAAAATATACATGGTATTCAATCAAAATATAGTAATACTTTTTAAAACAAAGAAAAAGATAAAAGAAGCCATATATGTGTGGGTATGTTTATATGTGTGTATGTATATATACATACACACACTATATTTACATTTATGTAAATTTGTTTCAATTATCTCAACATGTTTTTTGTCTTATTCCATAAAATGTATAACATCTAGTCAATTCATGATTTGCTTGGCTAAAAATTTCACCTGCCAGGAAGCTGGACTTAATTCTGAATAAACTGGAATGAGAAAAAAGTGACC